>NC_091350.1:24821773-24931773 GCF_038502225.1 Cherax quadricarinatus | reverse complement strand
TGTAGTCCCCATATTTAAGAAAGGAAACAGAAACGAGGCACTAAACTACAGACCTGTGTCTCTGACATGTATTGTGTGCAAAGTCATGGAGAAGATTATCAGGAGGAGAGTGGTCGAACACCTGGAAAGGAACAAGATTATAAATGAAAACCAGCATGGGTTCATGGAAGGCAAATCCTGTATCACAAACCTCCTGGAGTTTTATGACAAGGTAACAGAAGTAAGACACGAGAGAGAGGGGTGGGTAGATTGCGTTTTCCTAGACTGCAGGAAGGCCTTTGACACAGTTCCCCACAAGAGATTAGTGCAGAAGCTGGAGGATCAGGCGCATGTAAAAAGGAGGGCACTGCAGTGGATAAGGGAATACCTGACAGGGAGGCAGCAACGAGTCATGGAACGTGAAGAGGTATCACAGTGGGCGCCTGTTACGAGCGGGGTCCCACAGGGGTCAGTTCTAGGACCAGTGCTATTTTTGATATATGTGAACGACATGATGGAAGGAATAGACTCTGAAGTGTCCCTGTTCGCAGATGACGTGAAGTTGATGAGAAGAATTAAATCGGATGAGGATGAGGCAGGACTGCAAAGAGACCTGGACAGGCTGGACATGTGGTCCAGTAACTGGCTTCTCGAATTCAATCAAGCCAAATGCAATGTCATGAAGATTGGGGAGGGGCAAAGAAGACCGCAGACAGAGTATAGGCTAGGTGGACAAAGACTACAGACCTCACTCAGGGAGAAAGACCTTGGGGTGACCATAACACCGAGCACATCACCGGAGGCACACATCAACCAAATAACTGCTGCAGCATACGGGCGCCTGGCAAACCTGAGAATATCGTTCCGATACCTTAATAAGGAATCGTTCAAGACACTGTACACTGTGTATGTTAGGCCCATACTGGAGTATGCAGCACCAGTCTGGAACCCACACCTGGTCAAGCACGTCATGAAGCTAGAGAAAGTACAAAGGTTTGCAACAAGGCTAGTCCCAGAGCACAAGGGAATGTCGTACGAGGAAAGGTTAAGGGAAATCGGACTGACGACACTGGAGGACAGAAGGGTCAGGGGAGACATGATAACGACATGCAAGATACTGCGGGGAATAGACAAGGTGGACAGAGATAGGATGTTCCAGAGAGGGGACACAGGGACAAGGGGTCACAACTGGAAGCTGAAGACTCAGAAGAGTCACAGGGACGTTAGGAAGTATTTCTTCAGTCATAGAGTTGTCAGCAAGTGGAGTAGCCTAGCAAGTGAAGTAGTGGAGGCAGGAACCATACATAGTTTTAAGAAGAGGTATGACAAAGCTCAGGAAGCAGAGAGAGAGAGGACCCAGTAGCGATCAGTGAAGAGGCGCGGCCAGGAGCTGAGTCTCGACCCCTGCAACCACAATTAGGTGAGTACAATTAGGTGAGTACACACACACACACACACACACACACACACACACACACATACACACATACACACACACACACACACACACACACATATACACACACACACACATATACACACACACATATATATATATACACACACACACACACACACACACACACACACACACACACAGCAGTAAGACAAGAGAGAGAGGGGTGGGTGGATTGCATTTTCTTGGACTGCAAGAAGGCGTTTGACACAGTTCCACACAAGAGATTGGTGCAAAAACTGGAGGACCAAGCAGGGATAACAGGGAAGGCACTACAATGGATCAGGGAATACTTGTCAGGAAGACAGCAGCGAGTCATGGTACGTGGCGAGGTGTCAGAGTGGGCACCTGTGACCAGCGGGGTCCCGCAGGGGTCAGTCCTAGGACCAGTGCTGTTTCTGGTATTTGTGAACGACATGACGGAAGGAATAGACTCTGAGGTGTCCCTGTTTGCAGATGACGTGAAGTTGATGAGAAGAATTCACTCGATCGAAGACCAGGCAGGACTTCAAAGAGACCTGGACAGACTGGACACCTGGTCCAGCAAATGGCTTCTCGAATTTAATCCTGCCAAATGCAAAGTCATGAAGATAGGGGAAGGGCACAGAAGACCGCAGACGGAGTACAGTCTAGGGGGTCAGAGACTACAAACCTCACTCAAGGAGAAAGATCTTGGGGTGAGTATAACACCGAGCATGTCTCCGGAAGCACACATCAATCAGATAACTGCTGCAGCATATGGGCGCCTGGCAAACCTGAGAACAGCATTCCGACACCTTAGTAAGGAATCATTCAAGACACTGTACACCGTGTATGTCAGGCCCATACTGGAGTATGCAGCACCTGTTTGGAACCCGCACTTGATAAAGCACGTCAAGAAACTAGAGAAAGTACAAAGGTTTGCGACAAGGTTAGTTCCAGAGCTAAGGGGAATGTCCTATGAAGAAAGATTAAGGGAAATCGGCCTGACGACACTGGAGGACAGGAGGGTCAGGGGGGACATGATAACGACATATAAAATACTGCATGGAATAGACAAGGTGGACAAAAACAGGATGTTCCAGGGATTGGACACAGTAACAAGAGGCCACAATTGGAAGCTAAAGACACAAATGAGTCAGAGAGATAGTAGGAAGTATTTCTTCAGTCATAGAGTTGTAAGTAAGTGGAATAACCTAGAAAGCGATGTAGTGGAGGCAGGAACCATACACAGTTTTAAGACGAGGTTTGATAAAGCTCATGGAGCGGGGAGAGAGAAGGCCTAGTAGCAACTGGTGAAGCGGCGGGGCCAGGAGCTAGGACTCGACCCTTGCAACCACAAATAGGTGAGTACAAATAGGTGAGTACACACACACATATACAGGATTTTACACCTTCCTGTGAAGTGACCCTATAACCCTTCCTTTCCCCCCCCATCTCTCTCCCTCTCCTCTCCTCTCTCTTCCTCTCTCTCTCTCTCTCTCTCTCTCTCTCTCTCTCTCTCTCTCTCTCTCTCTCTCTCTCTCTCTCTCTCTCTCATCCTCTCTCTCTCCCTCTCCCTCTCTCTCTTCCTCTCTTACTCTCTCTCTTCCTCTTCTTTTATCTCTCTCTCTCTCTTCCCTTGTCACTCCCCCCTCTCTTACCTTTTCCCTCTCTCTCACTTTCTCCCCCTTTTTCCCTTCTTTTCCCCTCCTTCTAGGCTCCCCTTCTCTCTCTCCCTATCTCTCACTCTCTCCCCCTCTTTCTTTTTCTCTTTCTCTCTCTCTTTCACTAAAAAAAAAATGGTTGGGACTCGCAGGAATCAGGGATCAGATGACATTGGTACTGGTAGGGAGGAATGGATGGAGGAACAGTGGAAAAGGATAGAGCAAGAATGGGAGAGAAAATTAGCAGAGATTTCTGAAGAAATGGAGAAAGAGCTCTCTGTGAAATGGGAAAAGAGGTTGGAGAAGGAGACGAAGAATTGGGAGGCACAAGTCGAAACTGCAGTAGCCAGGGTAAAGGTCCTAGAATTTGAGGTAAACAGGCTGAAGCAAGTCTCAGGGGTAGTGACCAGAGAAGACACACCATACGAAGATGAGAGGCTGAACAGGAAGGAAGGTCATATCAGCCTGCAAAGAAGGGCCAGGGAGTGGAAGGGAAGAGCAGATGGGTGCAGATGGAGAGGGAGATAGGTCGAATGCTGAGGCACAACCATGCTACCAAGAGCCACTGGAAAAATCAAGGGAGAAAATGACCACATACAGACAGGAACCAGAGTCACAGAGGGAGAGGCAATGGGAGAAGGAAAGGGCAAAATCAGTGATTATCCATGAGCTTCGGGAGAGAGAGGAAAGGACACACACTGAAAGACGGCAGGAAGAAAGAAAGGAGATTGAGAAAATCATCACTGAAATAGGGGGAGAAGACATGGATGAGATTGTAAATTTTCAGAGAATAGGGGGGTACTTGAAGGGGAGAAACCGACCGATCAAGCTGATTCTCAGGACAGAAACAGTGCGGAACAGGATCCTCCAAGAGAAACCACGGATGAAAAGCTCGGAAGAGTACAAGAAAGTGTTCCTAGACAGAGACAGAAGACAAACAGAGAGACGGCAGCTGAGGGAGAGGACAAAAAAGCGAAAGGAGCTAGGAAAGGAGACAAGGATGGAACCAGCAGAGGTCAGTCAGAGCAGAACAGAGCAGCAAGGGCAAGCACACACACAACTATCCTCAGAACCCCACAACCTATCACACCATCCCAACACACAATACAATCCATACCCACAGCTTCCACCCAACCCCCAACCATAGAATCCCACAGTTTGCTACCAGGTCTCCCACCCCCACAGGCCCCCCAAACCACAGTGTTGGAAAGGAAACTGAAGGTATAGTACACAAACGCTTATGGAATAACAAACAAGTGGGAGGAGTGGCACGAAAGAGTCAAAGAGGCATCACCAGACATCATAGCGATCACAGAAACCAAGCTTACAGGTATGATAACAGATGCCATCTTTCCAGCGGGATACCAGATCCTGAGAAAAGACAGAAGGAACAGGGGGGTGGAGGAGTGGCATTGCTGATCAAACACCGATGGAATTTTGATGAGCTGGAGAGAGCAGACAGCTGAGAAGAAAGTGATCACATAGCGGGAACGCTTCACTCTGGTGGTCCCAAGGTGATAATTGCAGTGATGTATAACCCACCACAGAACAGCAGGAGGCCAAGGCAAGAGTATGACGAGAGCAATAGAGCGATGGTTGACACACTGGCTGCAGTGGCGAGAAGAGCTCATGCATGCAGGGCAAAGCTCCTGATCATGGGCGACTTTAACCACAAGGAGATAGAATGGGAGAACTTGGAGCCACATGGGAGCCAAGATACATGGAGGGCTAAAATGATGGAGGTGGTACTGGAAAACTTCATGTACCAACACGTAAGGGACACTACAAGAGAGAGAGGAGAGGATGAACCAGCAAGACTGGACTTAGTATTCACCTTGAGAAGTGCAGATATTGAGGACATTACATATGAAAGACTCCTTGGGGCCAGCGATCATGTGGTTTTGAGCTTCGAATACACAGTAGAGCTACAAGTGGAGGGGGAAGCAGGAAGGCCAGGACAAATGAAACCAAACTACAGGAAAGGGGACTACACAGGAATGAGGAACTTCCTGAATGAGGTTCAGTGGAATAGAGAACTGGCAGGGAAGCCAGTTAATGAGATGATGGAATATGTAGCAACAATGTGCAAGGAGGCTGAGGAGAGGTTTGTACCCAAGGGTAACAGGAATAATGGAAAAGCCAGGATGAGCCCATGGTTCACCCAAAGATGCAAGGAGGCAAAAACCAAGTGTGCTAGGGAATGGAAAAAATATAGAAGGCAAAGGACCCAGGAGAATAAGGAGAGCAGTCGTAGAGCCAGAAACGAATATGCACAGATAAGAAGGGAGGCCCAACGTCAATATGAAAAAGACATAGCAGCAAAAGCCAAATCTGACCCGAATCTGTTATACAGCCACATCAGGAAGAAAACAACCGTCAAGGACCAGGTCATCAGGCTAAGGAAGGAAGAAGGAGAGACAACAAGAAATGACCGTGAAGTATGTGAGGAACTCAACAAGAAATTCAAAGAAGTGTTCACAGAGGAGACAGAAGGGGCTCCAGAAAGACGGAGAGGTGGGGTACACCACCATGTGCTGGACACAGTACACACAACCGAGGAAGAAGTGAAGAGGCTTCTGAGTGAGCTAGATACCTCAAAGGCAATGGGGCCAGATAACATCTCTCCATGGGTCCTGAGAGAGGGAGCAGAGGCGCTATGTGTACCCCTAACAACAATATTCAATACATCTATCGAAACAGGGAGATTGCCTGAGGCATGGAAGACAGCAAATGTGGTCCCAATCTTTAAAAAAGGAGACAGACATCAAGCACTAAACTACAGACCAGTGTCACTGACATGTATAGCATGCAAAATCATGGAAAAGATTGTCAGGAAAAGAATGGTGGAACATCTAGAAAGGAATGATCTCATCACCAGCAGCCAACATGGTTTCAGAGACGGGAAATCCTGTGTCACAAACCTACTGGAGTTCTATGACATGGTGACAGCAGTAAGACAAGAGAGAGAGGGGTGGGTGGATTGCATTTTCTTGGACTGCAAGAAGGCGTTTGACACAGTACCACACAAGAGATTAGTGCAAAAACTGGAGGACCAAGCAGGGATAACAGGGAAGGCACTGCAATGGATCATGGAATAGTTGTCAGGAAGACAGCAGCGAGTAATGGTACGTGGCGAGGTGTCAGAGTGGGCACCTGTGACCAGCGGGGTCCCACAGGGGTCAGTCCTAGGACCAGTGCTGTTTCTGGTATTTGTGAACGACATGACGGAAGGAATAAACTCCGAGGTGTCCCTGTTTGCAGATGACGTGAAGTTGACGAGAAGAGTTCATTCGATCGAAGACCAGGCAGAAATACAAAGGGATCTGGACAGGCTGCAGACCTGGTCCAGCTTCTGGCTCCTGGAGTTCAATCCCACCAAGTGCAAAGTCATGAGGATTGGGGAAGGGCAAAGAAGACCGCAGACGGAGTACAGTCTAGGGGGCCAGAGACTACAAACATCACTCAAGGAAAAAGATCTTGGGGTGAGTATAACACCAGGCACATCTCCTGAAGCGCACATCAACCAAATAACTGCCGCAGCATATGGGCGCCTGGCAAACCTCAGAACAGCATTCCGTCATCTTAATAAGGAATCGTTCAGGACCCTGTACACCGTGTACGTTAGGCCCATATTGGAGTATGCGGCACCAGTTTGGAACCCACACCTAGCCAAGCATGTAAAGAAACTAGGGAAAGTGCAAAGATTTGCAACAAGACTAGTCCCAGAGTTAAGAGGTATGTCCTATGAGGAGAGGTTAAGGGAAATCAATCTGACGACACTGGAGGACAGGAGAGATAGGGGGGACATGATAACGACTTACAAAATACTGAGAGGAATTGACAAGGTGGACAAAGACAGGATGTTCCAGAGACTGGACACAGCAACACGGGGACACAGTTAGAAGCTGAAGACACAGATGAATCAAAGGGATGTTAGGAAGTATTTCTTCAGCCACAGAGTAGTCAGGAAGTGGAATAGTTTGGGAAGCGATGTAGTGGAGGCAAGATCCATACATAGCTTTAAGCAGAGGTACGATAAAGCTCATGGTTCAGGGAGAGTGACCTAGTAGCGACCAGTGAAGAGGCGGGGCCAGGAGCTTGGATTCGACCCCTGCAACCTCAACTAGGTGAGTAACTAGGTGAGTACACACACACACACACGCACATACACACATACACACACACACACACACACACACACACACACACACACACACACACACACACACACACACACACACACACACACACACACACACACTATTCATCTAAACCTTAATAATTGATCTGTTCAGTTGGTTCCGTCTTCGACCTTCTAAGACACATAGTTCCCTAGAGGAAAAATGATGAAAATAAAGTGAGAAGATTAAAAACTTAAGTACCGCTACTTGCACTTCCAAAGTTTTGGCAGAAAACGTCCAATGAGATAAGTCCATTAGCTGTGAAGACGAGATGAAAGCTGGAGGGATGCTGGTCGGGAGGGAGGAGGGATATTGATGGATAGAACGATTAAGGCAGGGATGGAGGGAGGATGGGAAGGCGGGAAAGAGTCCATTATGGCAAATGTATCTTTTAAAATTGCATTTTTAATTTTGGTTTGTCAACGAGGTGTTTTCTCCACAATCTGTATATAATTCTGCCTATTCCTTAGCAAGAAATCAAGAGTAAATACGAATTGCAGTCCTCTTTCTCTGACTCGTTATATTTATAGTTTGATGGACAGAATGATGAGGTAAAGAACCAAATAAAGGAAAAAAAGATACATACGTTCCAGTTTGAATAATTTCAAGATAATAAAATCACCCTAAAAACAAAACAAGTTCTTGAACCCATGCCCTCTCAGTTTTGCATAAAATATTAAAGGTATTTCGGTCACCGAACGGTCCAAGGAAGATGTACCCGTATTCCGTTATAATAGTCCCTTGTGTCTTTATACAAGCGAATGGAATAGTACAGAGTGCAGCATAAGTTGACAATGTACTTAAATATTAGTAATGGAGATTTGAAAAGAATCAGAATAGGCAGTCATTTCATTATATTGGAACTAATATCAAAATTCCTTCAATAAAAATTTCTATTTGTAACTATATGGTCCAAATCTAATCCACACCATTAAGAGACAAAATAAAATATATCCTGAAATATTCCAGAAATTAAGATTGAAGCTTCTCAGAAGTTACATTACCACGTTGCGAACAAGGAAAGAATAATACCACTCTGATACTGCAATCAGAAATTATCGCTTGAAAAGCAGATTTTTTTTTTTTTTAATTTCATTAAAAAAATGAGCCCTACGCATTTTAACATAAGAACATGAGAAAGGAGGAACACTGCAGGAGGCCTGTTGGCCCATACTAGGCAGGTCCTTAACATAAATCAGAATCTTTGTCAAAGGAAGACTGACAATCTTTCAAGAAATTAAATAAGTTTTACGTAAGATAGTTGTTAATAAGATACATTTTTTTTAAGATTAGACTTGAGACACATAAATGGTATAAACACATAAAATAATATTAAGCTGATTTCACATAGGATAACCCAATGATTATTTCTGGTCAGAAGAGACAATCTCCAATTATTTCACAGAAATCAAAGAGATTAATAAAAGTGGCACATAATAACTTGCACAACCTAACATCAACAAACTGTTTCCTTTGTGGAAAACACATCAGCACAAAATTTTTAAAAAGTTTGACCAAAATATATATATTTTCCAGTTACTGCACAGAAACCAGCAAAACTTTCTCCTGCATTACCATAACTTATTAACTGTTTCACCCATTTCATCAGAGCATCAGCCATTGTAGTATTTTAATCAAAATAAAGCGATGAACCCAGAGGGGTTCATATAGTACTAGTGGAATCACGAACAGACATACATCTAGCAGAAATGGTTCTCTTACGACTTTGATATCCTAACTTAAATAAAATGTTCGTGGCTCCTAAAGGCTGCTCACACTGCTGTGTGAGCAGCCTTCAGGACAAAAACTCACCTATACAAAAATATATCTGTATTAATAGTAACTTATATACAACTTATAATTACTACAAAAAAACCACCATACTACAGTTCATATTAACTCACTAGCACACTGCTACTAATGAGTTAAGCAAAATAAATGAACATTTATGAACAGGGAGGCTCCATGACACCCCCCCCCCCTTTTTGCAGGCTACATAGCCTACAGTGGAAATGTTAAATACTCTCCAAAACACTGGCCCCTGTATACTAGGGCTTTACAAATAAACATGAGAGCACTTAAACACGCACATCTATAGTATACACTAAAAAACCTACCAAAATTGCCTACTCAAACTACCGCCCAAACAAGATGCCTTCACCTCGTGACCACCCGTCTTGTACTTAACTAAACACATCTCTCATCTGCTCCTGTCCTGGCCACTGCCTGACTGACAGGAATAACATGTGTTCGCTTTCAGGGAATGATACACGTCCGGTTTCAGTATACTCAAGGAACTATGTTATATAAAATATTTTTTCTGCATGTCACTGCGAAACAGGCTCCAATAAAAAATAAAAAAATATACGAAAAATATAAGAAGAGAGGAACAGTGCAGAAGGTCGACTTACCCTGATCAGCAAAATGCATACAGCTGTGAGGTTGCCTTCATCAAAGTCAACTTCAACAACAAGAACATCCACTGGGTCCAGGTAAACTACGTCCTAGATGAAGCCTGCTGGGAACATATTTTAAATAACACCCTAACTAGTGCCTTGAAAAGATCAACTTCATGATAGTTGAAGTATATTCAAGATATATTCCCTTAAGGAAATAAAAAAGAGGTAAACTGCAGAGAGAGAGACGCTCCCTCTACAGGAGAAGTCGAAGAATCACTGAGCTCCTCAAGAATGCTAAATTATCTGAAACAGGGAAGGAGATGCTAACCTGGAAGTGAAAAGTATTGAGCTTAAGTTGAAAGACTCATACAGAAACCAGGAGAAACAGGAGGAGCTAAAAGCGTTTAGTGAAATTGAAAAAAGTTCGAAATATTTCTTTTAATATGCCGAAAACAAGGCAAAAACCACATTTAGTATAGGTCCCTTGCTCAGACAAGATGGATCCTACACACATGACAACAAAGAAATGAGCAAGATACTGAAATCTCAATATGACTCTATGTTTAGCGAGCCACTGATCAGTCTAAAGACAAACAATCCAAATAATTTTTTTTCACAAATGAGCCTCTAAAGCCCTGTCAACGCACGACAAATTTCTGGCATAACCTTAACTCCACTAGATTTTGAGAAAGCCATTGACAACATGCCCATGCACTAAGCCCCAGACTCAGACTCGTGGAACTCTGTGTTCATTAAGAACTTCAAGAAACCCCCCTCTTGCGGGCTCTAAGTATACTATGGAGAATGAGCATAGACGCAGGTGAGATTCCACAGTCACTAAAATCAACGGATATAGCTCCACTCTATAAAGATGGCAGTAAAGAAATAGCTAAGAACTATAGACCAATAGTTCTAACGTCCCACATAAAATTTTTTGAAAGAGTCCTAAGAAGTAGGATTCCAAACCACTTGGATTCCCATCAATTGCACAATCTAGGGCAACATAGGTTCAGAGAAGGTCGCTCCTGCCTCTCCCAACTACTGGACCACTATGATATGGTCTTGGTTGCATTGGAAAACAAACAGAATACAGATGCAGTATACACATATTTCGCAAAAGCCTTTGACAAGTGCGACCATGGTGTAATAGCACACAAAATGCGTGCTGAAAGGATAACTGGCAAAGTGGGCAGATGGATCTTCAACTTTCTAACCAATCGAACACAAAGAGTAGTGGTAAACAGAATTAAATCGGAAGCTGCCACAGTGATGAGCTCTGTTCCATAAGGCACAGTACACGCACCTATCCTGTTCTTCATCCTCATATCAGACATAGAGATGTGAACCATAGCACAGTATCATCCTTTGCAAACGATACTAGGATCTTGTGATAATTGGTTTAAAAATCGACAAGTTGAAGGTTGAGACACTTATGAGACATATGGGAATCTTAATTACGGAAACGTTTCGCCACACAATAGCTTCTTCAGTCTGCATGAGAGTGTCATCCATTGAGGTCATCCGCAAGTCGCCAAGAAGCTATAAACCAAGTTTTCCATTGGGCAACGGTGAACAATATGATGCTCAATTAAGACAAATTCCAGTTAGTCCGTTATGGAAAACTGAAGGAAATAATAGCTAGAACTGAGTATACTACAAATTGTTGGTAACCTGACTAGTTGTAACAAGCTGTACACTGCCTCCTACCATACTCCGTCATGCCCGATTCTATACCTCTCCACCCTCACCCTCTCTGCCTGGTGTAACACATTTAACAAGATGCACTGCCCTCATCACTCAACTACTGTAAAGTTCGTCTTGCTGACTATATCACCCAGCTGTTTAAGACTATGATCTAAACACTACCTTTGCTAAATGTATATACATTCATCCAGGATATACATTAGCGGTTATCCTATTATCATTCTTAATTTTTCTCTCTGCATTCCTCAACAAGCGCTTTTTATCTATTTAGAATATCATTTGACCTTTACTTTGATCAAATATAATTGTATTCTCTGATATATCTTTAGTAACCATATCCCTTTCAAAAATTATCAGATACATAGACGATCCTCCCACTAGGTAGGTATACCTCCCGTAGCTCCATAATTCTTGACTCCAGTTTACCACTATATTCATTAACCATCATTTTCCTTGCTTAAAATAAGTCGGCAGTTATCTGACTAAAATCCGCCTCCAACTTATTCACTCTGCCACGAAGCTTTCATACCGATATCTTTAAGTCGGGGCCATTTTATTGAGATTCACGTTAATCCATTTTATTTCCTGAGAGCTAAAGTTGGGCACGCCTTGACACCACAAGTAAGAGAGAGCTTTAGAAAGTGAAGGGAGAGAATGAGGAAAGTTCTCCTCAGGGTTAAGGGACACAGAATGTCTCTAAAAGTTACTCAAAGTAAAGGGACAGATTACTAAAAAGTAGAGAGAGGGAGGGTGAGAGGGAAAGTTTATGAAAGGGGGAGGAGAGGGATAGTGTTTCAGTGCCTTACTGGAGTCTGCAGAAACATTTAATAGGTGGAGTGAGTCTCCAAAATGCAGTGGGAGACAGGAAATTTGCAGAAGACAAATTTAGAAAAAGTGTCTCCAGTAGTAAAGTTAGGAGATAGGATAGTCCATGGGTGGTAATGAGAGAGGAAGGGAAGTCTGCATATGAGACAAGATTAAAGAGAAAACGTCAGAGGCTTAGAGGGAAGGTGGGGTTCCAGAAGGCAGAAGGGGAAGGGAAAGGAACTGAGAAAAAAGTCTCTAGAGGAAAGGATCTGGACGGAGTGATTTGTTAGACATGAAGTTCACTGACCACACCATCCAATCCCCTGAATATCTATTAGTGTAGACTCGTAGTATACTCGTCTACATGTCGATATACACATTAGGATACTTGTCCACATGTTAATTAAAGTATTAGATATCAACAACGAACCATTAACTTTTACGTAAAACTATAACTAAAATAAAAATTCCATTTTATAAAAATGCTCTGGCTTTTCTAACAAGATTAAACTCACACTCAAATATTTAAATTTTAATTAACTGCCTAAATACTTTTCTAATTTTTTTTATTGAAACTTAAGTTTTTGACAATGAAAACAATGTAAATATTTGTTACGCCAGCAAGGTTCTCAGGCTGACGCTGGATTATGATAGGCAAAGGTCGGAGGTTATCTATGTAACACAGGTCACCACCATTACTACTACTACTACCACGTACCAACACCACGTACCAACACCACGTACCAACACCACGTACCAACACCACGTACCAACACCACGTACCAACACCACGTGCCAACACCACGTACCAACACCACGTACCAACACCACGTGCCAACACCACGTACCAACACCACGTACCAACACCACGTACCAACACCACGTGCCAACACCACGTGCCAACACCACGTACCAACACCACGTACCAACACCACGTACCAACACCACGTACCAACACCACGTGCCAACACCACGTGCCAACACCACGTGCCAACACCACGTACCAACACCACGTACCAACACCATCTACCAACACCACGTACCAACACCACGTACCAACACCACGTGCCAACACCACGTACCAACACCACGTGCCAACACCACGTACCAACACCACGTACCAAAACCACGTACCAAAACCACGTACCAACACCACGTACCAACACCACGCACCAACACCACGTGCCAACACCACGTACCAACACCACGTGCCAACACCACGTACCAACACCACGTACCAACACCACGTACCAACACCACGTACCAACACCACGTACCAACACCACGTACCAACACCACGTGCCAACACCACGTACCAACACCACGTACCAACACCACGTGCCAACACCACGTACCAACACCACGTACCAACACCACGTACCAACACCACGTACCAACACCACGTACCAACACCACGTACCAACACCACGTACCAACACCACAACTATCACCATAAGCACTACCTCATAACAAGTAAAAGACGTGATAACTAGAGTGTGAGCTACAAAGATATACTTTCATATACATTGTGTAACGACACAATGTATATGAAAGTTAACAACAGTGTATAGAGGAAAATTAATAGTAAATATAGAAAAAAATACGGAGTGAAAGAAACAGCAGTCGTTTGTTGTGTCTAAGTATAATTTACAAACTGTGTAAAGCCTCCGTTATACCTAGTTGGTCTTTCTCTAATGTTTTTGAGAACGGTGATAATTTAGATTTTTATTTGTTGTGGTGTGACATCACTTGAAAATTTATGTCTCAAGAATTAGATGCATTTTTGTCTACTTTCAAATGCGTTAATGTATAATTCTATATTGTTACTGGATGGAATGTAAACCTGTCTTTAGTAGCGTCTAATCAATTCCTAATACATTTTCTGCTAGTTAAAATTGGATTTTGTAATCAACTTTAAAAATTCTGGTAACTAATGCTAGAAAGTTGATTCTTTAGAGGTACTGAAACTCGGCTTGTTTCCGTAACTCCGGAATTAAAGACAGAAATTCCAGTTCTACATAACCTCAAACCTCTTCTACCTCAACGCAGGCGTCAGGAATATAAGAGATCAGTCACAAAATTCTAATGTCTCACGGGTCTAGTCACAGCTCCTGGACCTCTGTGTTTAGCAGGCGGATGCTAAGTTTGCTCCAGGTTTCAAGAGTCTATTCATCAGTCTTGAATTTACTAATATACAATATAACAAACTGCTGTCATTATGCACTATATTTACGTCGTGGTGTTACTTATTTTCTTTTTACTTAAAATACGTAATGTTTATTTCCAACGTCTTACTGTACGTATTTTAATTAAAGGATTTGCACTATCATTTATTTTTGGATTCCAATCAAACTTAATACTTCCTTTTCCACAGTTTATCTTGCTTTGTATTTTGGTCCCCACTCACTGAACACTCGCTAAGCACCTTAAATCTTTCTCCCATTTATCTCTCACTCTCTTTGTCTCTTAGTGTGGCTTTGTCTCTCTCTCTCCCATTCTCTCTCAGTATTTTTCTCTTTTTTTTTCTTTTGCACAGGGCTTTACAAGGTTAGGTTAAGCATTTGCAACTTTATTTACAAGCTAAGAGCTGTTACCTACATCAGCTCATTTAAAAGCCTTTTAATTATTATGAGACATACAAGCAGGAAACAAGGTGAAGTTGGAGCCATCGGTGGGACACCAATTTTATTTGATAATCTGACTTTATTTCGTTGATATCATTATGCTGTACGAACATGTATCAGACTCGAGTCATCCTAGTAATAAATGATATGATATGAATTCATGATGCTGAGAAGGGTACAGTCAGAGTGAAATTGCTTCTTGCTGCTCGTCTTGTTGTGTAGAAGCTCACTTCTCGCTGTCCTCGTAGTGGAGCCAAGTGTGGTACTTTAACAATATTCGTTTGGTACATAACAGTAAGACCACCCACATCCCTCCTGTCTTGACAGAGCTATCCAGGATGGGTCCAGGCGAGAGATGAGGTGTCTTAATCTGTTTTCGACTCTGCCAAGAAGTCGCAGATGAGATGGGGGGCAGGCAGTTTAAGAAAGTGGAGCATACACATAGTGTGAGCGTAGTTGTGCCTCGTACAGAATCTTGCAACCCCTACTATCAAGCAGATGCAAGACATCGAAATGCTGTAAGCTTTCTTGGCGCCTTGATTTCATGATTTACAACGTGGTTTTTGGTGGTCCTTTTGGAGTCGAATTTCACTCCAAAAATATCAGCTTCCTCCCCGGGTATCAACACTCCCCCATTCATACTTATTACTACTCTGGCATTATCATCATGGTGCCTAGAGAGCATCATCATTTGTTTTCTCAGGAGCAAATGTTACCTGTCATCATTTACCCCAGGCTGATATAGCTCATAGCTGCTGAATGATGTAGCTTGGAGCAGCTGGTATTTCCTCTCTTGGATGAGTAAATGTCAGGGTACAGTTCTCTCTCTCTCTCTCTCTCTCTCTCTCTCTCTCTCTCTCTCTCTCTCTCTCTCTCTCTCTCTCTCTCTCTCTCTCTCTCTCTCTCTCTCTCTCTCTCTCTTTCTCTCGCTTTCTCTGTCTGTCTGTCTGTCGGTCTGTCTGTCTGTCTGTCTCTCTCTCTCTCTCTCTCTCTCTCTCTCTCTCTCCTTTTCTCAATCTCACTATCTCTCTCGCTTTCAATCTCTCTCTCTCTCCTCTGCACACTTCTCTTTGCCAGGTGCATAAACACTTAATGTAACTAATTTTTCTCATTTCACCTTTATTCTATTCCTTATAATTCCTCCTGTTTAGCAATACCTGCCTCGCTGTTCTACCCACGCGGGGTAAGACCCTAGCAACAGCTGTCATTAGGGCAATAAATAAGCTTCCCAGAAATTATAATCTTGCCCTCCTCTCTTACCCTGTGAGAAATACATGCCAGAGAAGGGAAGGTCAATCCTTCGTAATGTGATCAATATGAAAACTCACATCAGCTAGAAAAAATATGAAGAGACAATCATACAATCACCAGCAGCGACTCAGTTGTCCTAGGAATTACCTCACAGATGACGTAAGATAAAGATTCTCACAACAACACCACGAGATTAAAATCCGTTCAGGATGCACAAGAAACAGATGTGAACAAAGCTACCATATAATCCCTTCCAGGATCTGCGGATGGTTTTACAGGAAGTTATAGAGGTGTTGCCGAGCATCACCTTCCACAACCCACAAGATTTGATAATATCTGTCTTGTCGTGGTCTTTGTGAGTCCATTAGGCTTTTTTATTAATGCCACTTTCTGTGAATTAAAAATATAGGATGGAGTAATTAGGTTCATTGCCATTGGCAACTCGGTACTCCACCTTAGTGCCTGGGCACCAGTGAGAGCAGTGAGTCATAATGCAACCATCGTGCTGAGACCAAGACAGTTTGGGGTTGAGATCCAACAAGACTTGGCAGCCCCCAGCCCAGGCATCAGGTACATACTTCCCTAATCAATGTGCTAGAAATCCCTGAGCACATTGCATTTTCAAATGCCTGTTTTTCAGTCAGTTCCCATTTTTCTACACTTTATCCATTTATCCACTCTTGCTACAACAGTGGCTCGGAACTTCACTTTGGATCGCACGAAACTGACTCATGTCAAGGTATCCAGCAGGATCCCCTGTGTCCTCCTCTTCTTATATTTTGTCATAAAAGAAAACATAATCGAGAACATGACCAGCGAGCTTGCTATGTTGTTTTTGTATGAAGACACTCTAGCGGGTATCGTAGAATTCCATATAGAAGACAGCCGAACAGACTAAGAGCAAAGACGAAAGATAAGCCTCTCCGTCCAAGAAACACACCATCGAGCTAGTCACAATTGCCCAGCAAGGAATCAATGCCATCGATTTCCCTGCTTGTATATGCATCTTATACTTTTTCAAGTGAGAATTGTTTGATCTGTGAGTGACGTGACTCTTAATAAAGGCGCCTAACTGTTGTAATTTTTGTCTTATCTAGCAACCTGTCGGTATTGTATAGAATTTTGATATTCACAAGGATACAAGGAACAGACTATAGCGATTATTCCACAAAATTTCGTTGAACTGTAGAAATACAGGAAAGTAATTCCTCGCCATTGGCCCGGTCTACACAATGGTCTGTATCCCTTGCACGAATGAACAAAACGCTGGATTATTGGTAGGTAAAACACATAGGCAAACGTTTCGCTTACACAGTGGGCTTCTTCAGTCGAGTACAGAAAGTAGGCGAAACGTTTCGGAATAAAGTTGCCTAACTACTGCCTATGTTTCATACCTACCAACCTGTCGGTATTGAATATCATATTGATACTCACACTGGATTCTTGTTTATTATATACCAAATATTTATGCCGTTTTAAGTCCTGTTATTGTCTCTTCCTTTTCTCGAGTCTCTTCATTATTCTCAATTTTCTCGAATCACCGTCAGCACAATTAATACACTGAATAACAATAAATTATATAAAGCAAAATTAATGTAACATAAACGAAAGGAAACTAGTAGCAATATATATATATATATATATATATATATATATATATATATATATATATATATATATATATATATATATATATATATATATATATATATATATATATATATATATATATATATATATATAAGACAAAACGAAACCAAAATTCAAGCGGAAAACTCAACTGAATCAGCGAAATGTTGGAAAAGGATTGCAGACGATGTAGTTTGTGGAATATATGAGGGAAGCGTAAGTGAGGTTGGGGAGGAGGTAGGACAGAAAACATGGTTGAGATGTGTGCAAGAGAGAGGGGAAAGAAGTTCCCGTGGGTAAGGGTGGAGGCTGGTTAGGGGGGGGGTAATACGGATGTATTGGAGAGAAACAGTATAGGGGTGAAGTTGCAGTGGTAAGTCCTGCTGGGGAAACGTGGACAAGTGAAGCTGACAAAACTTATGGGATGTATTAAAGACATGTGTTAAATAAATTAGGGGTATTGGGGAGACGGATGAGCCGGAGGTTCGGATTCACACACGCACATACACACACACACACACACACACACACACACACACACACACACACACACACACACACACACACACACACACGCACACACACACACACACACACACACACACACACACACACGTCGTTCTGAGCTTTGAATACATAGAGTTTCAAGTAGTAGGACGGAAAAAGTCATCCTAGAAAAGGGGGGACTAAACAGGTATGAGGAACTTCCTGCAGGAGGTTCAGTGGGAAAGAGAATTGGTAGGAAAATCAGTAAACGAAATGATGGACTACATAACAACAAAATGCAAGGAAGCAGGTTAAAGGTTTGTTCCCAAGGGCAACAGAAATAATGGGAAGACCAGAACTAGCCCTTGGTTTAACCAAATGAGTTGGGAGGCAAATACTAAGTGCACTAGAGAATGGAAAAAAGTACAGAAGACAAAGGACCCAGGAAAATAAAGAGATTAGTCGATGAGCCAGAAACGAGTATGCACAGATAAGGAGGGAGGTACAGCGACAGTACAAAAACAACATAGCATCGAAAGTCAAGTCTGATCCGAAGTTGTTGTATAGCCACATCAGGAAGAGGACAACAGTCAGGGACCAGGCAATCAGGCTGAGGAAAGAAAGTAAGGAACTCGCAAGAAACGACCAAGAAGTATGTGAGGAGCTCAACACCAGCTTTAAGGAAGTATTTACAGTGGAGATAGGACTCTGGGAAGACAGAACTGAGGGGTACACTAACAAGGGATATACCAACAAGCGTTGGATGAAATACACACAACCGAGGAGGAGGTGATGAAGCTGCCAAGTGACCTTGATACCTCAAAGGCAGTGGAACCGGAGAATATCTTGCCGTGGGTCCTTAGATAGGGAGAAGAGACGTCGTGTGCCACTAACCACAATTTTCAATACATCCATTGAAACTGGGCTACTACCTGAGGTATGGAGGAAGGCATATGTGATCCCCACTTTTAAGAAAGGAGACAGAACCGAGGTACTAAATTATAGACCAGTGTCACTGACGTGTATAGTACGCAAAGTCATGGATAAGATTATCAGGAGGAGAGTGGTGGAACGTAACAAGATTATAAACGACAACCAGCATGGATTCATGGAAGGCAAATCCTGTGTCACAAACCAACTGGAGTTTTATGACAAGGTAACGGAAGTAAGACACGAGAGAGAGGGGTAGGTAGATTGCATTTTCTTGGACTGCAAGAAGGTTTTCGACAGAGTTCCTCACAAGAGATTAGTACAAAAGCTAGATGATAAGGCACATATAAGAGGAAGGGCACTGCAATGGATCAGAGAATACTTAACAGGGAGGCAACAACGAGTCATGGTATGTGATAAGGTATCACAGTGGGCACCTGTGACGAGCGGAGTTCCACAGCGGTCAGTTCTAGGACCAGCGCTATTTTTGGTATATGTGAATGACATAATGGAAGGGATAGATGCAGAAGTGTCCCTGTTTGCAGATGATGTGAAGTTAATGAGGAGAATTAAATCAGATAAGGATCAGGCAGGACTACAAAAAGACCTGGACAGGCTGAACACCTGATCCAGCAACTGGCTCCTCGAATTTAGCCCCGCCAAATGCAAAGTCATGAACACCGGGGTACGGTAAAGAAGACTGCAGAAAGAGTATAGGCTAGGTGGCCAAAGACTGCAAATCTCATTCAAGAAAAAGATTTTTGGGTGAGTATAATACCGAGCACATCTCCGGAAGTGCACATCAACCAGTTAACTGCTATGAGCGCCTGGCAAACCTGAGAATAGCGTTCCGGTAGTTCAGAAAGGAATCGTTCAAGACTCTGTACACCGAGTAGGTCACGACCATACTGGAGTATGCAGCACCAATTTGGTACCCATACCTGATCAAGCACGTCAAGAAATTAGAGAAAGTGCAAAGGTTTTCAGCAAGGCTAGCTCCAGAGCTATGGGAAATGTCCTACGAAGAAAGGTTAAGAGAAATCGGCCTGACGACAGTGGAGGGCATGTGGGATAGGGGAGACATGATAATGACATACAAAATACTGAGAGGGATACATAAGGTGGACAGACAGGATGTTCTGGAGATGGAAGTTGAAGACTCAGATGAGTCAAAGAGATGTTAGGAAGTATTTCTTCAGTCATAGAGTTGTCAGGAAGTGGAACAGTCTGGCAGTCCGGAGGCAGGAACCATACATAGTTTTAAGACGAGGTATCATAAAGCACATGGAGCAGGGGGAGAGAGAGGACCCAGTAGCGATCAGTGAAGAGGCGGGTCCAGGAGCTAGGTCTTGACTCTTGCAACCACAAATAGGTGAGTACAAACACACACACACACACACACACACACACACACACACACACACACACACACACACACACACAAACACACACACACACACACACACACACACACACACACACACACACATAGCACGATAAAGAATAGGCACTCAAGTATTCAATAAGGTTTAGCAAATGGTAATCCATTGAACAAGGCGATTAACTCACTATAAGCAGGTCGATATAGGCAACACTGTAAGGGTGGGAGTCAGGTCACAAGAGCTTGTGGACACAAGCGACAACTGAGAATCTACATTACACTCCAAGCACAAGCCACCTGCTTTTCAGACACATAATAAACCCACACATAATTCGACACATAATTACACACACACACACACACACACACACACACACACACACACACACACACACACACACACACACACACACACATATACACACATATACACACACACCCAATACACCCCAATATACTTCCCAGACCACAGTCTTAGAAAAGAAGTTGAAGGTGTGGTATACAAATGCAGATGGAATAACAAACAAGTATGAGGAGTGGCACGAAAGAATCAAAGAGACATCCCCAGACATAATAGCACTCACAGAAACAAAACTCACCAGAATAATAACAGATTCAATCTTTCCATCCGGATATCAAATCTTCAGGAAAGACAGAGGGAGGAGAGGGGGAGGAGGAGTTGCACTGCTCATTAAAAACCAGTGGGGTTTTGAGAAAATGGAAGGAATGGATGGCATGGGCGAAAGGGACTACTTAGTAGGAACAATCCAGTCTGAGGGACATAAGGTGATAATTGCAGTAATGTACAACCCACCACAGAACTGCAGGAGGCCAAGAGAAGAATACGATGAGAGCAACAGAGCAATGATCAACACACTAGCCGAGGTGGCCAGGAGAGCACACATGGGGGGAGCAAAGTTACTAGTTATGGGTGATTTCAATCACAAGGAGATTGACTGGGAAAACCTGGAGCCCCATGGGGGTCCCAAAACATGGAGAGCCAAGATGATGGATGTGGTACTGGAGAACCTCATGCATCAACATGTTAGAGACACTACCAGAGAGAGAGGAGAGGATGAACCAGCAAGGTTGGACCTTGTATTCACCATGAGTAGTTCGGACATCGAGGGTATCATGTATGAAAGGCCCCTGGGAGCTAGTGATCATGTGGTTCTGTGCTTCGACTACATAGTTGAGCTCCAAGTGGAGAGAGTAGCAGGAATAGGCTGGGAAAAACCAAACTACAAAAGGGGGAACTACTCAGGCATGAGGAACTTCCTTCAAGACATTCAGTGGGAGAGGGAACTGACAGGAAAACCAGTACAAGAAATGATGGACTATGTAGCAACAAAATGCAAGGAGGCAGAGGAGAGGTTTGTTCCCAAGGGAAACAGAAATAATGGGAAGAACAGAACGAGTCCTTGGTTCACCCAAAGGTGTAGGGAGGCAAAAACTAGGTGTACTAGAGAATGGAAAAGGTACAGAAGACAGAGAACTCAGGAAAATAAAGAAATCAGCCGAAGAGCCAGAAACGAATATGCACAGTTAAGAAGGGAGGCTCAGAGACAATATGAAAATGACATAGCATCAAAAGTAAAGACTGCCCCGAAGCTGTTGTACAGCCACATCAGGAGGAAAACAACAGTCAAGGACCAGGTAATCAGACTGAGGAAGGGTGATGGGGAATTCACAAGAAACGACCGAGAGGTATGTCAGGAGCTCAACACAAGATTTAAAGAGGTATTTACAGTGGAAACCAGTAGGACTCCAAGAAATCAGAACAGGGGGGCACACCAGCAAGTGCTGGATGAGGTACATATAACCAAGGAGGAGGTGAAGAAGCTGCTATGCGAACTTGACACCTCAAAGGCGGTGGGACCAGACAACATCTCTCCATGAGTCCTTAAAGAGGGAGCAGAGATATTGTGTGAGCCATTAACAAAGATCTTCAACACATCATTTGAAACTGGGCAACTCCCTGAGGTATGGAAAATGGCAAATGTAGTCCCAATTTTTAAAAAGGGAGACAGACATGAGGCACTAAACTACAGACCTGTATCTCTAACGTGTATAGTATGCAAGGTCATGGAGAAGATCATCAGGAGGAGAGTGGTGGGGCACCTGGAAAGAAATAAGTGTATAATTGACAACCAGCACGGTTTCAGGGAAGGAAAATCCTGTGTCACAAACCTACTAGAGTTTTATGACAAGGTGACAGAAGTAAGACAAGAGAGAGAGGGGTGGATCGACTGCGTATTTTTGGACTGCAAGAAGGCTTTCGACACAGTTCCTCACAAGAGGTTACTGCAAAAGCTAGAGGACCAGGCACACATAACAGGAAAGGCACTGCAATGGATCAGAGAATATATGACAGGGAGGAAACAACGAGTCATAGTACGCGACGAGGTGTCAGAGTGGGCGCCTGTGACAAGCGGGGTTCCACAGGGGTCAGTCCTAGGACCTGTGCTGTTCTTGGTATACGTGAACGACATAACGGAAGGGATAGACTCAGAAGTGTCCTTGTTTGCAGACGATGTGAAGTTAATGAGAAGAATCGAATCGGACGAGGATCAGGCAGGACTACAAAGAGATCTGGACAGGCTACAAGCCTGGTCCAGCAACTGGCTCCTTGAATTTAACCCTGCCAAATGCAAAGTCATGAAGATTGGGGAAGGGCAAAGAAGACCGCAGACACAATATAGTTTAGATGGCCAAAGACTGCAAACCTCACTCAAGGAAAAAGATCTGGGGGTGAGTATAACACCGAGCATATCTCCTGAGGCGCACATCAATCAGATAACTGCTGCAGCATACGGGCGCCTGGCAAACCTACGGATAGCGTTCCGATACCTCAGTAAGGATTCGTTTAAGACTGTACACCATCTACGTCAGGCCCATACTGGAGTATGCAGCACCAGTTTGGAATCCACACCTAGTCAAGCACGTCAAGAAATTAGAGAAAGTGCAAAGGTTTGCAACAAGACTAGTCCCAGAGCTACGGGGATTGTCCTATGAAGAAAGGTTGAGGGAAATCGGCCTGACGACACTGGAGGCCAGGAGGGTCAGGGGAGACATGATAACGACATATAAAATACTGCGCGGAATAGACGAGGTGGACAAAGACGGGATGTTCCAGAGATGGGACACAGACACAAGAGGTCACAATTGGAAGTTGAAGACTCAGATGAATCAAAGGGATGTTAGGAAGTATTTCTTCAGTCATAGAGTAGTCAGGCCATGGAATAGCCTAGAAAGTGATGTGGTGGAGGCAGGAACCATATATAGTTTTAAGGCGAGGTATGATAGAGCTCATGGGGCAGGGAGAGAGAGGACCTAGTAGCAATCAGCGAAGAGGCGGGGCCAGGAGCTGTGACTCGACCCCTGCAACCACAAATAGGTGAGTACAAATAGGTGAGTACACACACACACACACACACACACACACACACACACACACACACACACACACACCCACAATAACGAGAAAGCCAGGATGAGCCCTTGGTTAACCAAGAGTGTAGATAGGCCAAAACCAAGTGTGAGAGAGAATGGAAGAAGTATAGAAGGCAACGGACCCAGGAGAATAAGGAGAGCAGTCGTAGAGCCAGAAATGAATATACACAGCTAACAAGGGAGGCCCAACGACAATATGAACATTTTACCCGAAGCTGTTGTACAGCCACATCAGTAGAAAACAACAGTCAAGGACCAGGTAATCAGAACGAGGAAAGAAGGAGGAAAGAATACAAGAAATGACCAAGAAGTATGTGAGGAGCTCATCACAAGATTCAAAGAAGTATTCACACAGGAGACAGAAGGGACTACGGAAAGACGGAGAGGTGGGGCACACCATCAAGTGTTGGACACAATACATACAAGCGAGGAAGAAGTGAATAGGCTGGTAAACGAGCTAGATACTTCAAAGGCGATAGGGCCGGGTAACATCTCTCCATTGGTCCTGAGAGAGGAAGCAGAGGCGCTATGTGTGCCACTAACAACAACCTTCAACACATCAGTCGGCACAGGGCGACTACCCGAGGTATGGAATACAACAAATGTAATCCCAGTTTTTAAAAAAAATGAGACAGACACGAAGCAATAAACTACAGACGAGTGTCACTGACATGTATAGTGTGCAAAGTCAAAGAGTTTCAGCAGAAGTGTGGTTGAGCACCTAGAAAGGAATAAGCTTATCAACGACAACCGGCACGGTTTCAGGGATGTGAAATCCTGTGTCACAATCCTACTGGACTTCTATGACAGGGTGACAGCAGTAAGACAAGAGAGAGAAGGGTGGGTAGCTTTCGTTTTCTTGGACTGTAAAAAGGTTTTGGCACAGTTAACTCTATACAAGAGATTAGTGCAAAAGCTGGAGGACCAGGCAGTTACAACAACGAAGGCACTGCCATGGATCAGGGAATACCTGTCGGGAAGACATCAACGAACCTTGGTACGTGACGACGTGTCAGAGTGTGCACCTGTGACGAGCGGAGTTCCACAGGGGTCAGTCCTAGGGCGGATGCTGTTTGTGGTATATGTGAACGACATACGGAATAGACTCAGAAATGTCCCCGTATGCAGATGATGTGAAGTTGATGAGAAGAATTCAATCGGATGAGGACCACGCAGAACTACAAAGGGATCTGAACAGGCTGCAAGCCTGGTCCAGAAACTGGCTCCTGTAGTTCAACCCCACCAAGTGCAAAGCCATAAAGATTGGTGAAGGGCAAAGAAGACCGCAAACGGAGTACAGTCTAGGAAGCCAGAGACTACAAACCTCACTCAAAGAGAAGGATCATATGGTGAGTATAACACCGGGTACATCTCCTGAGGCGCTCATCAACAATCTGCTGCAGCATGTGGGCGCCTATCACCTCCTAAGAATAGCGTTCTAACATCTCAATAAGGAATCGTACATAGGGCGTCTCCTACCAAGGTAGGGTGACCTGAAAAGGAAAAAAACTTTTACCATTATTCAGTCAATCACGTTCTTGCCAGAAGCATGCTTACACTGTTGCTATAAATCTGCAACATTAACACCTCTCCTTCAGAGAGCAAGCACTGTACTTCCCATTTCTCTCTCTCTCTCTCTCTCTCTCTCTCTCTCTCTCTCTCTCTCTCTCTCTCTCTCTCTCTCTCTCTCTCTCTCTCTCTCTCTCTCTCTCTCTCTCTCTCTCTCTCTCTCTCTCTCTCTCTCTCTCTCTCTCTCTCTCTCTCTCTCTCTCTCTCTCTCTCTCTCTCTCTCTCTCTCTATTTTATTTATGTCGCGTTTCATGCTTTTACATTCACATATCAGGGTTTTCATTTATAACTTTAGGAGTCTTCATTAACATCTATAAATACTGTACTATTTTCAGGGAATCCTGTCTCTTTCTTTAGTGATAAAATGCACTTAAAATACAATACATTAATAAAGCATTAAGAATGACACTGATTCATTATTAGCGAGATATTTGACACCTGCACAACATTTAAGTAAATTTCACTAAACTCCGAGATATGTAGAAAACCGAAAAAAAAATAAACTTTATAAATCAACACAACCATTCATCACTATTTTGTTTTTATATACAGAATTATAACCAATAGTTTAATCTTCCTACAGAAGCTTTAACTGGGTAGTTTAATCGTCCTACAGAAGCTTTAACTGGGTAAATAAAACAAACCTTTCAGAAGAAGACAGAAAAGTGTTTTGCAAAACTTGTAATACAACTAAACATTGTGTAATTGTTATCATTGTTTAATAAATTTCTGGTGATTGTTCAGGGATTAAGTCAGAAAGTTCAGCTGAAAATAAGCCACACATTTCTTAGTGTTAGAAGCAGTGACGATGTTAATGGTAGTTCTAGCAGGACTTACTAATTTTTTCTTCCATCTTTTCTTTAAATATCAACCGAAATTCCAGTGTCTCGTGTCCCTGGTCCTCCAGTGTACAAAAGAGAATGCTGAACTCGGTGTTTATGTCGTGCTAACAGCACAAAGATCAATAAACAAAAATGTCATTAATACTGAAAAATATTTGGTTTTATCTTCCTAAGGAGAGCTGGGAAAATTCATGTGACTGAATATCGTATGAAATTAATTTAAGCACCAAACGTAGCAAAACTAAGAAAGTCTGTCAAATATTATACATAAGAAGGAAGGAACACTGAAGCAGGTCTACTGGCCCATGCGAGGCAGGTCTAATTCTCTCACCGGCTTAAGCCTTAACCTAGTCAGGTCAGCACGGCATAGTAGCACAAGCTACTATATCAATGCAATATTTACATAGCAAAGCAAATGATACTTTACAAGCCACCTTAAGCTGCTCTACCTTAAGTAAACACGATGTAAACATTTACTTATATTGTTGTACAGCAGGTGTTGTACAGCTGGTGTTGACAGCTGGTGTAAAATATGTGGCGAAGTCTTCAGATACCAGCTACCCGATAATGATGTGTCAATATTCCATGAAAAGGATCCATTAAGATTATGCGAGGTTGATGGTGACTTAAGTGGGTTTCACTCTCTCTCAAGAGACTTCAAATCCAAGATGCTTTAAGGACTATATATTTAAGCATATGTATACTAACTCTTCAATCCCAAACCCATAGTCAAAAAACATCATTGACCAAAAAACACTGGTTGTTCTGCACAAAAAGATACATGTACATTATATATATATATATATATATATATATATATATATATATATATATATATATATATATATATATATATATATATATATATATATATATATATATATATATATATATATATATATATATATATATATATATAAAAAATATATATATATATATATATATATATATATAGAGAGAGAGAGAGAGAGAGAGAGAGAGAGAGAAAGAGAGAAAGAGAGAGAGAGAGAGAGAGAGAGAGAGAGAGAGAGAGAGAGAGAGAGAGAGTTCTACTGGCCAGGTTGTAACATCCACACCAACTCTCCCTTTTGGGGTGGGATTAAATTATGGGGACTCAAATACAAAATGGGAATTGAGACAGTTACTTTTTGCTGATGATGCTGTGCTTATGGGAGATTCTAAAGAAAAATTGCGAAGGTTAGTGGATGAGTTTGGGAGTGTGTGTAAAGGCAGAAAGTTGAAAGTGAACATAGAAAAGAGTAAGGTGATGAGAGTATCAAATGATTTAGATAAAGAAAAAATTGATATCAAATTGGGGAGGAGGAGTATGGAATAAGTGAATGTTTTCAGATATTTGGGAGTTGACGTGTCGGCGGATGGATTTATGAAGGATGAGGTTAATCATAGAATTGATGAGGGAATGAGGGAAAAATGGTGAGTGGTGAGTCGAGGTATATGTGGAGTCAAAAAACGTTATCTATGGAGGCAAAGAAGGGAATGTATGAAAGTATAGTAGTACCAACACTCTTATATGGGTGTGAAGCTTGGGTTGTGAATGCAGCAGCGAGTAGGCGGTTGGAGGCAGTGGAGATGTCCTGTCTGAGGGCAATGTGTGGTGTAAATATTATGCAGAAAATTCGGAGTGTGGAAATTAGGAGAAGGTGTCTAGTTAATAAAAGTATTAGTCAGAGGGCTGTAGAGGGGTTGTTGAGGTGGTTTGGTCCTTTAGAGAGAATGGATCAAAGTAGAATGACATGGAGAGCATTTAAATCTGTAGGAGAAGGAAGGCGGGGTAGGGGTCGTCCTCGAAAAGGTTGGAAGGAAGGGGTAAGGGAGGTTTTATGGGCGAGGGGCTTGGAGTTCCAGCAGGCGTGTATGAGCGTGTTCGATAGGAGTGAATGGAGACGAATGGTATTTGGGACCTGACGATCTGTTGGAGTGTGAGCAGGGTAATATTTAGTGAAGGGATTAAGGGAAACCGGTTATTTTTATATAGCCGGACTTGAGTTCTGGAAATGGGAAGTACAATGCCTGCACTCTAAAGGAGGGGTTTCGGGATATTGGCAGTTTGGAGGGATATGTTGTGTATCTTTATACGTATATGCTTCTAAACTGTTGTATTCTGAGCACCTCTGCAAAAACAGTGATTATGTGTGAGTGAGGTGAAAGTGTTGAATGATGATGAAAGTATTTTCTTTTTGGGGATTTTCTTTCTTTTTGGGTCACCCTGCCTCTGTGGGAGACGGTCGACTTGTTGAAATATATATATATATATATATATATATATATATATATATATATATATATATATATATATATATATATATATATATATATATATATATATATATATATATATTGTTTTGAACAAAAATATATAGGGAGGTACCACCTCTAGAACTGTTATAGGGACCCTCATCCTCAGAGAAAAGAATAAACTTGCTTCAGGGAAAACTCAAGGTTCTCCCTGAAGCTGTTTGAGAATTTTCTCCTACCACCCCGTATATTTTATATATATTTTATTTAAAGACAAAATACATTGACAAAACATTCACAAAAATACGATAGAAAGTAAAACAACATAAGTAACTCAGAGCTACATCTCGAATACTTCGTCCAGCTCACCGGCGGTGGGCCGCGTGCCCAGAATGCTGCAGGCATTTCCTCTCTGGATCGCAACACTGAGTCTCTGAAAGAGGAAGCTGGTCGCCCTGTGGACCTTGGTTTCTATGATGATCTTTTCACCCAGCTCTATTAGGAACTTTGGAGCACACTTGCCCCATGCTACAAGTGTCTCCCACCCTATTAGGATGAAGTTATAGCAAGGGGGAAGGTCTTCATATTTGCGTATCTTCTGGGTCTCCCTGTGGCTGGCAGCTCCACCCCCTTCCACTACGGAGTATGGCAAGTAGGTGTCTGCCAATGTGGCAGCACATGTGTAGTCCCAGGCAATCTGCTTTCCATTTTGAACCCTATTGTTGGTAAAATTTCTAACTTTTAGGCTAAAAACAACTGATTTAGTTGATACAACCTATAGTTCGCTACACAGTGGCTTCAACAGTCCAATACAAAGTAGAAAGGTATAAGGAGAGGGGGAGTTTGTGGTAATCAGTCCCTCAGCCTGGAACCGATGTGTTCAGTCCATCAATCTTGTAGAATGTACAGCATAGGGCCGTAGACGTGGCTTATATACTGTAGTCAGGTGAGGCGACACGGGAATAGGCGGGGTCATAGTGGTACCATCCACTAGTCGAAGTAGGTCCTCGTCCAAAGGTTGGACAAGTTTTGAAGAATTCTTTGTATCAAGATCCCATGATGATGCAGTGTCTGACAAGCCACCTTAAGCTGCCTCTTTCCTCCCCCCCACCACCACCATGAACCACATGCGATATGTGTCATGCACCATTTTCCCTTCAGCCTGGGCTTACCACACAGTTTGAAGTATGGCAGATGATGCAGCCAGCCAGCCACAAAGCCAGGGAAACAGTGCTCCCAACAATGAAAGAAGAGGCATATGTAAGGTGTGTGGAGAGTTTCGTGCACACAACAGGGATGGTCTTATTTGTGCACACCATGAGTGTGCGGGATCACATATGCCCCAAGCAGAGAGCAGCCCACAGCCTCCAAAGGCATATGACAATTCCAATGGCAACCTCCTCACTTGCGATAACCTTCTGTTTGCATTCCAATCCACTGCTTGCAGTACCCTATCCCACATCGCTAAAGCGGCTCGCCCATATGCAGCAGAGAAATTCACAGACCTTCTTAAGCAGGTGAATGGAGGTTCCACCAGCTTACAAGCCCGAAGCACCATCAAAGCAAGGTGCAACCTACTCCTGTTTAACGATGTCTGTCTTGCAGTTCCTGAGAGACGAGGCAAATTGCTAACCACATCAGTCATCAAGGCAGTGCACAACTACCCATGAACGGATAATTGAGTCCTTCTGCCCCATCATCGCAGGAATCACAGAGGTAGACCCAAGAAAAGTTCCACTGAAAACGAGAAAATTTGCGCACAGGTTAGCAAAAAAGTCGAAGAAGGTAACACAGTGGGAGCAATCAGAATAATTGCAAGGATGAGACCACGGCCCAAGAACTAAGAGACAAGCATCCAACCAGGGACACCATAGCCATCAACGACAAGCCTAAGGAAGACACCATCACTGAACAATTAATTTTGCCAGAATCAGGAGTCTATAAGGCGATAGTGTCATTTCCAGCAGGATCTGCAGGAGGTTACACTGGAGTTCGACCACAACACCTCAAAGAGATGGTAAATCCAGTACTAGGTACATCTGCATCAATTCTTCTCACCGAGTTAACAACTTTCGTCATCAACTGCCTGGCTGGGCGAATCCCAGTAGAAATTAAACTTTCCTTTTCTGGAACCTCATTATGTGCTTTGAGGAAGAAGGATGGGGGAATCAGACCCATTGCTGTTGGTAACACTCTTCGCCGTCTCGTTGCCAAACATTCGCCTAGAAGCTGCCAGTTTGCTCCAGCCACATCAACTGGGCTTTGTGGTCTCTCAAGGCAGTGAAGCCGCAGCTCATGCGGCAAGCACCTACATCAGAGACCTACCAGAAGACAAGGCCGTTGTTAAACTTGATTTTAGAAATGCCTTTAATATGGTGACGATAGATGTTGTCTTGCCAGCTGTTCGGGATCGGTTCCCCAGCCTTTTTTTCCTTCATTTCAGCCGGCTACAGCAAACCCTCAATTCTTTTGTTTGGAGAACATGAAATTCTCTCATCACAGGACGTTCAACAGGGTGACCCACTCGTTCTGCTTCTCTTCTGCTTGACAGTAAGAGAACTAACTTCCAGCCTATGCAGCTACCTCAACATCTGGTACCTGGATGATGGCACTCTGGCAGGCACTGAAGAGTCCCTGTTAGAGGACTCCCGGAAGTCTCTACTACCACTCAGTCCAACAGTACCCTCTCGAAGAAAATAAATGGTATAAAATACCGACACAATGGAAACATAAACACATATGCAGTTTAATGTGATCCTTTATTGACAACGTTTCGCCCACACAGTGGGCTTTTTCAAGTCACAAACAGATCTACCTGGGGTGGAAGGTACGTGAGTATTTATAGTCAGGTTCAGAATGTTGAGGTCAGGTGGAGAATGCTGCATCTGATGATCTACCGGGTGGGGTTAGAGAGTCTAAAATCTTGGGTAGTTTGGCAGGGGTATTGGACAAGTTGTGAGCAGACCTTCTGCAGTGTTCTATGTTCTTATGTGGGATAGCGATGAAGAAGTTTCTTGGCGAGTGGTTCAGCTATGTTATAGAAGCTATTGTTCTGGCTTAAATTGTTGGTTATAGGGATAAGCGATGATTCCAGGATTCTTCGGTATTGAGTGTTGTCTTCTGTGGCGATAAGTCTTGAGTTTCAGTAGTTAATTAAATGGTTGTGTGAATTGCGATGTTGTACACAGGCATTCCTTGTATCGTCAGTCCTGCTTGCGTATTGGTGTTCTGAAATACGTGTTTGGAGGTCTCTTGATGTTTCGCCCACGTATAATTTGTTGCAGTCATTACAAGGGATTATGTATACCACTGCATAGGATGGAAGCTTGTCCTGTCTACTACTGGTGATGTCCTTGATGGTCGTGGTTGTGGAGGTAGATACTTGGAATGATGTATTGGAAAAGATGTTGGAAACTCCATTGCCAGCTCCTCCCAAAGAGCACAAACAGTCCCACTAGGACAAACCGATCATTCAAAGTTTATTCTCTATAAGGATTACAATGCCGAGTTTACAAAATTTGGTTATTGTGTGGTTTACATGTAGTAAAATAATGATTACAGAGTGTACCACTAGAACACCTAGCATGGCTAGGCATTTCGGGCAGACTTAGTTTAATTCTTAATTTTAAAATATTACAAATTATGAGGTAAGTTGGTTTTATGGCTAAGTGACTATATACTAGATTGTGAGTTTAGCAATGTGAATGCTTTTGTTTTGGCACAGTACATAGTTTCAGTATTGGAGTATCACAGGATTCATTATTTTAAGATTGAGATTAATATTTCTGTTTATGGTCAAATGGGTGAGTGAGTGTAAGCGTGAACCACCAGGTGGTATTCGTGTAGTTAGTTGACGGGGTGTATCAGGGAGATAAGATGTTTTCTAATGGTAGTTTTCAAGGTGATGAATGTGTCTACAGTTCTAGAGTTCTCAGACAGGGTGTTCCAGATTTTAGGGCCTTTGACATACATTGAATTTTTGTAAAGGTTTAGTCGGACACGGGGAATGTCGTAGAGATGTTTGTGTCTGGTGTTATGCCTGTGGGTTCTGTCACAGCTATCAAATAAGCGTTTTAGGTCAAGGTTGATATTGGAGTTTAAGGTCCTGTAGATGTAGATCGCACAGTAGTAAGTTTAGATCTATGAAAAGTAGGGGGATGTGTTGCCAGGGATGGGATTTAGTGATTATTCTTACTGCAGCTTTTTTTTGGGTTATTATTGGCTTTAGGTGTGTTGCTGCAGTTGATACCCAAGCACAAATAGCATAGGTGAGGTATGGATAAATAAGTGAGTGGTATAGTGTGAGAAGGGCATTTTGCGGCACATAGTATCGTATCTTGGAGAGAATCCCAACCGTTTTGGATACTTTTTTGGTTATGTGTTGGATATGGGTGCTGAAATTCAGGTTGTTGTCAAGGTATAGGCCTAGGAATTTGCCCTCATTATGTCTGGTAATTAGAGTGTTGTCGATCTTAATGTTAATTTGTGCATCTCCTGCTCTGCTACCAAACATAATATAATAGGTTTTGTCAGTGTTAAGCATAAGTTTATTGGCTGTCATCCAAGTCGATATTTTGATCAGCTCCTCATTAACAATGGTGTTGAGGGTGGCAAGATTAGGGTGAGAGATGACATAAGTCGTGTTGTCAGCAAAGAGAATGGGTTTCAGGTGTTGGGATACGTTTGGAAGATCATTGATGTATATTAGGAAGAGCAGGGGACCAAGGACACTTCCCTGCGGAACTCCATTATGAAGTGGCCGTGTTGTTGATGCTGTGTCTTTAATGGTGATATACTGATACCTATTAGTAAGGTAAGATTTGAAATAAGCAAGCGCATGGTCTCGTATACCGTAATGGTCAAGTTTGTGGAGTAGGATGTCGTGGTCTACTGTGTCAAAAGCTTTTCTTAGGTCAATAAAAATTCCTAGTGGATATTCCTTATTTTCCAATGCTGTGTAAAGCAGATCTAGCATTTTTATGATTGCATCATTAGTGCTTTTATTTTTCCTGAATCCAAATTGGCAGGGGTTGAGTATGTTTTGTGTCGTTATAAATGAATATAGTCTCCTGTGCATGAGTTTCTCAAAGATTTTGGATAGCAATGGTAAGTTTAATATTGGCCTATAGTTGTTTAAGTCTGTAGGGTCACCACCTTTATGTATTAGTGTAACCCTTGCCATCTTGAGTAGTTTCGGGAAGGTGCTAGTTTCTAGTGACTTGTTAAAAAGTAATGAAATAGCATGCGAAAGGACATGGGCCGCTCGCTTGTACAGTAATGGTGGGACATGAGACAGATTCCCTGAGTTATTTTTAAGTGACTTTATAATCTCGGTGACTTCTGTGGGCTCAGTTGGTGCAAGATAGAAGGAATTTGGGAAATTCCCATCTAGGTAGTCCCCGGCATAGGCATTGGTATGTGGGATTTTATTGGCGAGATTAGGTCCTATGGTTGAGAAGAAGTCGTTTATCTTGTTAGCTGTGTCAGTGGGATGTAGTGGTGTTTCATTAGGTTTAGTTAGGACAATATTCTTGTTTTTTTTCAGTTTGTGGGTCCCTATAATCTGAGAGAGTGTTTTCCAGGTCTTTTTTATATCTCCTCTAGTGTCTGTGAATCTACTGGAGTAGTATAGTTGTTTGGCTTTCTTTATTACTTTGGTGAGAACTGATGAATAGTGTTTAAGAATATCTTTGTGTATTAAGCCCTATCTATATTGCTTTTCATATTGGTGTTTCTTATCAATGGATTTCAGAATGGTGCTGGTTAGCCATGGGCAACCAAGCCGTTTGTTTGTGATCTGTTTCGTTTTTATAGGACAATGTTTGTTGTATAGTCTAAGTAATTTGTTAAGAAAAATGTCTGTCCAGTCATCAATACCATTGGCCTTGGAGAATTCTGTAGGCCAATCAACATTCTCTAGGTCAGCTGTGAACTTCCTTATTGAGGCCTCGTCATGGAGTCTAAATGAAACTTTGTTGTATTCAAGTGGTGGTTTACTAATGTTTGTCAGGTAGGGTAGTGGTCTGTAGTGCTATCTGTGATTATCCCTGATTTAAGGGGGGCTAGTATATTGGTCCATATGTGGTCTATTATGGTTGCACTTGTCTCAGTGAGCCTGGTTGGTTTAGTTATTGTTGGTATGAGAAGTGTGTTGTTCATATTGTTGATGAAATCAGTTACAGGCTGATCATCTAGTAGGCCAAGGTTGATGTTGAAGTCTCCAGCTAATGAAGGTGGTGCTTATTCATTTGTCTGTTTGTTATTAGTGACTTTAATTTCTCACTGAAATTTTGGATGTTTGTGTGAGGTATCCGGTAAATGGAAATAATCGCCAACACACTGCTCACCAACGCTTCAGGAAAGGAAAAAGCTCATCTCTGGGCGGTTAAGGCATCACACTCAGGAGATTTCCTTCTAGCTGTTCCCAATTCCTCCCTGGGCACTCGACTCGACCCACAGGCCATTCGGATTGGTGTTGCTCTTTGCCTAGACGCCCCCATCCTCACCGAACATAGGTGTATTTGCGCCAGGGCGACAGCTGATCAATTCGGACTTCATGGTCTCGTGTGTCACACAGTAGAAGGGAAGTATGCCAGACATGAGGAGGTCAATGACACGCCACAGCCCGTTGCCCATCTCAACGGGAGCCTCAAATGCAGAGGTCTGAGGGAAGTCAAAAGCGTCCTGATGGAGCCTCTATGCTACCCTGGAAGGATGGAAAGCAGATTGCCTGGGACTACACCTGTGCTGCCACATTGGTAGACACCTACTTGCCATACTCCACAGCTGAAGGGGGTGGAGCTGCAAGCCACAGGGAGACCCAGAAGATCTGCAAATATGAAGATCTTCCCCCTTGCAATAACTTCATTCCAATATGGTCGGAGACCCTTGGAGCATGGGGCAAGTGTGCTCTAAAGTTCCTCAAAGAACTGGATGAAAAGCTCATCATAGAAACCAAGGACCACAGGGTGACCAGCTTCCTAGTTCAGAGACTCAGTGTTGCGATCCAGAGAGGAAATACCTGCAGCATTCTGGGCACGGGGCCCACCGCCGGGGAGCTGGACGAAGTTTTAGAGGTGTACCTCTGAGTTGTTTATCGAGGATGTTTTACCTTCACTCTGGCTGTACCCTTCTCCAGAACTTCACTCCATCTGAGATCATATATACCCAGGACGACTCGAGTATGGAACACATTCGTACAGCATAATGATATCAACGAAATAAAGTCAGTTGATCAAATGAAAATGCTGGCCCACAGATGGCTCCAACTTCATCCTGTTCCCTACTTGTATATCTCATAACAATAAAAATGCTTTCAAATGAGCTGATGTAGGTAACAGCTCTTAGCTAGCCAGTAAAGTTAGGAATCCTTAACCTGTAAATAGCTTGTCAATAAAGCTAGGAATATTTAACCTTGTCAAACCCTGTGTAAAAAAAAAAAAAGAGAGAGAGAGAGAGAGAGAGAGAGAGAGAGAGAGAGAGAGAGAGAGAGAGAGAGAGAGAGAGAGAGAGACAGAGACAGAGAGACAGAGAGAGAGAGAGAGAGAGAGAGGCTGTGGGCCCAGACAAGTTGAGCCCAAGATTGTTGAGAAGATGTGCAGACCAGCTAGCAGCACCTCTAACTCGCATCTTTCAGCACTGCCTAGTACAGTGTAAATGGCCCTCTCTATGGGAAGAGGCAAATGTAGTCCCTGTTCACAAAAAGAAGAGCAGAGCAGAAATCAGCAACTACAGACCAGTGTCACTCTTGTCAATCACTGGTAAGATCCTTGAGACAATAATCTCAAGACAAATGACAGAGTTTTTTGACTACCACTCACTACTTTGTGATCATCAATATGGCTTCAGGAAAGGTTACTCTCCTGCTGATCTGTTGTTAAACCTCTCCACTAAGTGGCACCAGTCACTGGATGAATCCAAAGTCAGCTGTGTGGTAGCACTGGACATTGCTGGCGCTTTCGACCGGGTGTGGCACCAGGGCCTCTTAGCAAAACTTCAAGCACTGGGAATTGCAGGCTCTACGCTATGTCTCCTCAGTGATTACCTTCATGGTAGATCTCTAAGTGTAGTTCTCAATGGAACGGAATCAGCAAGACATCCTATTGGGGCAAGTGTTCCACAAGGAAGCGTGCTGGGTCCATTGTTATGGAATGTCTACTTCAACGACCTTCTTCATCTCATCCCAGAATCACATGCATATGCAGACGACTGTACACTGACATTCACTTATCCAAGAGAAGAAATGCCAGCTGCTCTAAGCTACATCAATCACCAGCTGAGAGCTGTATCAGCTTGGGGAAATAGATGGCAAGTAACATTTGCACCTGAGAAAACGCAAATGATGATCGTCTCTAGGCACCATGATGGTAATGCTGGGGCAGTAGTAAGGATGAATGGGAGGGTGTTGGCACCTGGAGAAGAAGTTGATATCCTTGGGGTGAAATTTGACTCCAAACTAACCATGAAGAACCATGTTGTAAATCTTGCAAACAAAGCAGCCAGGAAGCTTACAGCACTTCACCGTATCTCGCATCTGCTTGACAGTAGGGGTTGCAAGATCCTGTACGAGGCACAAGTACGCTCACACCTTGAGTATGCTCCACTTTCTTGGTTTGCGTGCCCCCCCCTCTCATCTGCGACTGCTTGACAGAGTAGAGAACAGAGCAAGACGTCTTATCTCTCGCCTGGACCCATCCTGGATAGATCTGTCATTTCAGCAGAGCCTTCAACATAGGAGGGATGTGGGTGGCCTTACTGTTATGTACAAGGCCAATATTGTCAAAATACCACACTTGGATCCACTTCGAGGACAGCGTGAAACAAGCTTTTATGCCACAAGACGGGCAGAAAGCAGCAACTTCACTCTGGCTGTACCCTTCTCCAGAACATCACTCCATCTGAGATCATACATACCCAGGATGACTCGAGTATGGAACACATTTGTACACCATAATTATGTCAACGAGATAAAGTCAGTTGATCAAATGAAAATGCTGGCCCACAGATGGCTCCAACTTCATCCTGTTCCCTACTTGTATGTCTCATAACAATAAAAATGCTTTCAAATGAGCTGATGTAGGTAACAACTCTTAGCTTGCCAATAAAGTTAGGAATCCTTAACCTGTAAATAGCTTGTCAATAAAGTTAGGGATCCTTAACCTTGTCAAACCCTGTGTAAAAAAAAAAAAAAAAAAAAAAAAAAAAAAGAGAGAGAGAGAGAGAGAGAGAGAGAGAGAGAGAGAGAGAGAGAGAGAGAGAGAGAGATTATTTTGGGAGATGTTAAGTGAGTGTGTATTAACTTTTGAACCAAGTGAGAAAGTAATTGTGGTAGGGGACCTAAATGCTGAAGTACAAGAAACATTTAAAGAGTGTGTGGTAGGTAAGTTTGGGGTGACAGGTGTAAGTGATAATGGGAGCCCTTTCATTGAACTTTGTATGGACAGTTGTAGGTAATATATATTTAAAAAAAGAGGATACATAAGTATACATGATATGATGTAGGGAGTAATGACAGTAGTTTGTTGGACTACGTATTGGTAGATAAAAGACTGTTGAGTAGACTTCAGGATGTACATGTTTATAGACGGGCCAGAGATATATCAGATCACTTTTTAGTTGTAGCTACACTGAGAGTAAAAGGTAAATGGGATACAAGGAAAAAATGGAAGCAGCAAGAGAGAGGTAAAGGATTATAAGCTATAGGAAGAGGCAGTTAGGGAAAGATATAAACAACTATTGGAGGATATATGAACTAGGGAGAGTATAGGCAATGGGGTTGAAGATGTACGGCGTAGGTTTAAGAATTTAGTGTTAGAGTGTTCAGTAGAAATTTGTGGTTACAGGAAAGTGGGTGAGGGAGAGAAGAAGAGCAATTGGTGGAATGATGGTGTAAAAATATGGTGTAAATGATGATATAAGAGAGTGACAGGGTGACATGTACAATGTTTAGCCTCTTGAGGCGGGACAGTGTGTCATGGGGTCGAATCCCGGCCTGCCAGAGTTTGGTACATGATTCAAAACCACTTGTTTCGTGGTTTCATTGCTATATCGACTGATTGTTTTGGCGGGAATTCAAACAGGAGAAGGCTGAAATTAATCCTTGAGTATACATCTGCCACGAGTGTCCTCGCAACATGAAACAAGTCTAGTGCACTAGGCTCATGTTGTTTATAGAATTGATGGCTCAGATGTTAAGGTGACATGTACAACGTATCAATGAAACCATGAAACAAGTGGTCTTGAATCATTTACCAAACTGCGGCAGGCATTACCAGCACATTTAGAGAGTCAAATAATTTAAATTCTTTTAGGAACATGTTAGAAAGCACTTTTTTAATGACCAGACATTCCATAGAATGTAATGAAAAGAAAAGGAATACTTTTATAAAGACAATGGAGTTCACGTGCTCAAGAATAATTGAATATTTTGATGATTTACAAAAGCAATGTATAACTCGTAGTCTTTAGACATAATTTAGAAATGTACTGAGGTTCAAAGTGAGACCAACCAGATGAGAAATATGGTTATTTCTTAGGCAAGAGATATTGGAACGTGTCAGACTCCACGAAACTTCAAAATCTCTTGAAGGCTTAAAGGAGTTTTCCAAAGATTTGGTAAATCCAATTTAAGTGATACTCGTTGCTCTCATTACTTGACCTTGCTAATTGATTGACTTTCTGCTTAAGTGCTTGGCTTACTGCCCAGCTGTGTTTCTTGCTGCTTTGAATCAAGGTTGATTGCATCCTTTCTGCATCGTTGGTTGTTGCTAGCTGCTTGAAAGGTTGCTGCTTAGCTGCACGAATGACTGCTGATTATCTGCATTGATTGCTGGTTATCCGTATCTTATTTGTTTTGCAGGTTGTGCCTAACTACGTGGAGGGTTGCTGCCCTAAATGCATGGCCGTATGCTGCCTAGCTACATAGCTGGCTGCTGCCTCCCTACATGGTTAGCTGCTACCTTGATTTATGCATGATTGCTGGATGGCTGGCTTTATGAATAAATTAATACATAAGAGAATATCCCACAAGCTGGCTGATATTTACCTTGGCTAAATAGACAGCAGACATGCTGGATGAATTTATAACTGACATAATGGATGTCTTGCTATCTGAATTAATTATTAAATAACAAACAGAATGAATGACTAGCTGGCTGTGTGAATGGTTGCTAAATAATGTGGCTGAATGAATGACTGGCTGACTGTCTAAGTGAATGACTAAATAGCAGTGAGAATGTAGGGCTACAAAACTAACTGAAGGGATGACAGGATGGCACACTAAAATATTTAGATAATAGGTTGAATGGGCATTTTGTTGGTTAACTGATTACTTGTCTCGATTTTTGGCTAGCGTACTCGGTGGATACTGGCTGGCTAGTTGACATTTGACTAGCTGGCGATTTGATGGAAAGATAGCGGGTCCCTGAGAAGAAAACAGGAAGTTACATCTAATAGCTAGCGGAAGATATTGCTGTCTGTAAAGATGCCAGGATGACTGGCTAAATGGCTGGTTGTCATATTGTTTAGGACCTAACTGGGAAGTCTGAAATAGTGCCTCTCTGGTTCGATGAATGGATGCCTAACTGTTTTGCTGATTAGCTATGTAGATGCCCAGCTGTAAGGCTGAGTGGATTGGCAATGTACTGGGTGAATAGCTAACAAACGCATTTTTTTTTCTTTTTACATAGAACGTCACATTAATAATAGATATATATCACTGATACAGCTGTTGGTCAGGTGGTGGTCTAAGCTCGTGTCAACTCGACTGGTTCCAGTGAGACATAAGCACACACTTCACTCCAGGCTACATGATGGATTGTATTAAAGGGATGTGTTTCCGCATAGGCTTGAATATTAACCAGATTTATCGTGTATTCCTTCTAAATGAATTATTGTGTCTTCTTTCTAAGATAGTAATTGTGTCTCTAAGATAGTAATTATGTCTCTAAGATAGTAATTGTGTCTCTAAGATAGTAATTGTGTCTCTAAGATAGTAATTGTGTCTCTGAGATAGTATTTGTGTCTCTAAGATAGTAATTGTGTCTCTAAGATAGTAATTGTGTCTCTAATATAGTAATTGTGTCTCTAAGACAGTAATTGTATCTTTCCTTAAAGATAGTAATTGTGTCTCTTCTCTAAGAAAGTAATTGTGTCTCTCCTCTAAGAGAGTAATTGTGTGTAACCTCTAAGATAATATTTGCGAGTCCCATCTAAGATAGTATGTGTGTCCCTGCTAAGATAGTTAGTGTCCCCTCTAAGATAGTAAGTGTATAAACTCTGAGAGAGTAATTGTGTGTATCTTAAGAAAGCAAAGGATGTCTACACTAAGATAGCAATGGTGTGTAAATCAAAGATAGTAATAAAATGTGTTGCCTCAAAGAGAGCATTTGTGTGTAACCTCAAAGACAGTTATTGAGTGTCTTCTTCAAGACAGTAAAAGAGCTTTTCTATGACAGCAACTGTGTCCCGTCTAAGACAGGTAGTGAACGTCCCATATAAGCAATTAATGTTGAGTCTCCTTTCTGACTGTACATGTTAGTCCCCTCTTGAAAAGGAGTTTTCTGTCTGTTATTGCGTGTCCCCTCTAAGATAGCAAGAGTGCGATAGCAGATTATTGCCATCTCAGAGACAGTAATTGTGAATTCTCTATAAGACAGTTATTGTTGTTCCCTCTCTAAGACAGCAAATGATTGTGTAACCCTCAACAATAGTGAATGTGCGTCACTTCTAAGATATTGATTATTCGTCCCCGCTTAGATATTGTGTGCCCTTACTAATATATTAACTATATTCCCCTCTGATAGTAATAGTATTTCCTCTCCAAGAGAGTAACTAAATTTCCCCTCTAAGATATTAGATATATATCCAAAGATATTAAATATATATTAAATATATATGTCCGCTCTGAGAGTAATTACATGTTTCATTAAAGTTAATAATTGTGTATCCTCACTAAGATAGTAATCATATCTCTCCTCTGACAGTAAATGAATGTCTCTTTTAAGAGAGTAATTGTATATTCCCTCTAAGACTGTAATTTTCCACCTTGTCTAAGATGATAATTCAATGTCCCATCTGGGTACGTAATCGTCAATCACTTTTAGGATAATAAGATTATAACCTCTTAAAAACATTAATTGTGACCCTTTAAGATAATAATTGTGTCCTTTATAAGACAGTAATTGGGCTCCTTTTCTAAGATAGTAACTGCGTGTCTTTCCAAAGGTAGTAATTTGCTTATTTCCTCTAAGATAGTAATTGTGTGCGCCTTCTCAGTAAGTGTGCACCCCTTATAAGATAGTAATTGTTTGCTCTCTTTATATAATCGAGAATCCTCTCTAAGACATTAACTGAGTGCCTTTTAGTGTATTATAATTTTGGTGTATTATAATTGTATTTTAATTATAAGTGTATTATAAGTGTATTATAATTTTGGTGTATAATAATTGCGTCTGTTTTATAAGACAGCAACTCTGCATCTATTCTAAGATAATCATTGTGTGTTCTTTCTAAGATAGAAATCGTGTGTCCCTTGTAAGATATTAATTTTGTGCCTAAGCAAATAAATGAATGACAAATTAAAAGAGTAATTATGTGGCACGTCTAAAAATAAATAGCAATCTCTCAAATACCAAATATTTGTCACTATTAAGACAGCAGTTGTGTGTAACATGTAAGATAGCTGTTGTGTGTAACATGTAAGATAGCTGTTGTGTGTAACATGTAAGATAGCTGTTGTGTGTAACATGTAAGATAGCTGTTGTGTGTAACATGTAAGATAGCTGTTGTGTGTAACATGTAAGATAGCTGTTGTGTGTAACATGTAAGATAGCTGTTGTGTGTAACATGTAAGATAGCTGTTGAGTGTAACATGTAAGATAGCTGTTGTGTGTAACATGTAAGATAGCAGTTGTGTGTAACATGTAAGATAGCTGTTGTGTGTAACATGTAAGATAGCTGTTGTGTGCAACATGTAAGATAGCAGTTGTGTGTAACATGTAAGATAGCAGTTGTGTGTAACATGTAAGATAGCTGTTGTGTGTAACAAGTAAGACAGCAGTTGTGTGTAACATGTAAGATAGCAGTTGTGTGTAATATGTAAGATAGCTGTTGCGTGTAACATGTAAGACAGCAGCTGTGTGTAACATGTAAGATAGCAGTTGTGTGTAACATGTAAGATAGCAGTTGTGTGTAACATGTAAGACAGCAGTTGCGTGTCACATGTAAGATAGCTGTTGTGTGTAACATGTAAGATAGCTGTTGTGTGTAACATGTAAGATAGCTGTTGTGTGTAACATGTAAGATAGCAGTTGTGTGTAACATGTAAGATAGCTGTTGTGTGTAACATGTAAGATAGCTGTTGTGTGTAACATGTAAGATAGCTGTTGTGTGTAACATGTAAGATAGCTGTTGTGTGTAACATGTAAGATAGCTGTTGTGTGTAACATGTAAGATAGCTGTTGTGTGTAACATGTAAGATAGCTGTTGTGTGTAACATGTAAGATAGCTGTTGTGTGTAACATGTAAGATAGCTGTTGTGTGTAACATGTAAGATAGCTGTTGAGTGTAACATGTAAGATAGCTGTTGTGTGTAACATGTAAGATAGCAGTTGTGTGTAACATGTAAGATAGCTGTTGTGTGTAACATGTAAGATAGCTGTTGTGTGCAACATGTAAGATAGCAGTTGTGTGTAACATGTAAGATAGCAGTTGTGTGTAACATGTAAGATAGCTGTTGTGTGTAACATGTAAGACAGCAGTTGTGTGTAACATGTAAGATAGCAGTTGTGTGTAATATGTAAGATAGCTGTTGCGTGTAACATGTAAGACAGCAGCTGTGTGTAACATGTAAGATAGCAGTTATGTGTAACATGTAAGATAGCAGTTGTGTGTAACATGTAAGACAGCAGTTGTGTGTCACATGTAAGATAGCTGTTGTGTGTAACATGTAAGATAGCTGTTGTGTGTAACATGTAAGATAGCTGTTGTGTGTAACATGTAAGATAGCAGTTGTGTGTAACATGTAAGATAGCTGTTGTGTGTAACATGTAAGATAGCTGTTGTGTGTAACATGTAAGATAGCTGTTGTGTGTAACATGTAAGATAGCTGTTGTGTGTAACATGTAAGATAGCTGTTGTGTGTAACATGTAAGATAGCTGTTGTGTGTAACATGTAAGATAGCTGTTGTGTGTAACATGTAAGATAGCTGTTGTGTGTAACATGTAAGATAGCTGTTGTATGTAACATGTAAGATAGCTGTTGTGTGTAACATGTAAGATAGCTGTTGTGTGTAACATGTAAGATAGCAGTTGTGTGTAACATGTAAGACAGCAGTTGTGTGTAACATGTAAGATAGCTGTTGTGTGTAACATGTAAGATAACAGTTGTGTGTAACATGTAAGATAGCTGTTGTGTGTAACATGTAAGATAGCAGTTGTGTGTAACATGTAAGATAGCAGTTGTGTGTAATATGTAAGATAGCAGTTGTGTGTAACATGTAAGATAGCTGTTGTGTGTAACATGTAAGATAGCTGTTGTATGTAACATGTAAGATAGCTGTTGTGTGTAACATGTAAGATAGGTGTTGTGTGTAACATGTAAGATAGCAGTTGTGTGTAACATGTAAGACAGCAGTTGTGTGTAACATGTAAGATAGCTGTTGTGTGTAACATGTAAGATAGCTGTTGTGTGTAACATGTAAGATAGCTGCTGTGTGTAACATGTAAGATAGCTGTTGTGTGTAACATGTAAGATAGCTGTTGTGTGTAACATGTAAGATAGCAGTTGTGTGTAACATGTATGATAGCTGTTGTGTGTAACATGTAAGATAGCTGTTGTGTGTAACATGTAAGATAGCTGTTGTGTGTAACATGTAAGATAGCTGTTGTGTGTAACATGTAAGATAGCTGTTGTGTGTAACATGTAAGATAGCTGTTGTGTGTAACATGTAAGATAGCAGTTGTGTGTAACATGTAAGACAGAAGTTGTGTGTAACATGTAAGATAGCTGTTGTGTGTAACATGTAAGATAGCTGTTGTGTGTAACATGTAAGATAGCTGTTGTGTGTAACATGTAAGATAGCTGTTGTGTGTAACATGTAAGATAGCTGTTGTGTGTAACATGTAAGATAGCAGTTGTGTGTAACATGTAAGATAGCTGTTGTGTGTAACATGTAAGATAGCCGTTGTGTGTAACATGTAAGATAGCTGTTGTGTGTAACATGTAAGATAGCAGTTGTGTGTAACATGTAAGATAGCTGTTGTGTGTAACATGTAAGATAGCTGTTGTGTGTAGCATGTAAGATAGCTGTTGTGTGTAACATGTTAGATAGCAGTTGTGTGTAACATGTAAGATAGCTGTTGTGTGTAACATGTAAGATAGCTGTTGTGTGTAACATGTAAGATAGCTGTCGTGTGTAACATGTAAGATAGCAGTTGTGTGTAACATGTAAGATAGTTGAGTGTAACATGTAAGATGACAGTTGTGTGTAACATGCAAGATAACAGTTGTGTGTAGCATGTAAGATAGCAGATGTGTGTAACATGTAAGATAGCAGTTGTGTGTAATATGTAAGATAACAGTTGCATGTAACATGTAACATAGCAGTTGTGTGTAACATGTAAGATAGCAGTTTTGTGTAACATGTAAGATAAAAGTTGTATGTAATATGTAAGATAGAAGTTGTGTGTAACATGAAAGATAACAGTTGTGTGTAAAATGTAAGATAGCAGTTGTGAGTAATATGTGAGGTAGCAGTTATGTGTAACATGCAAGATAAAAGTTTGTGTGTAACATGTATGATAGCAGTTGTTTGTAACATGTAACATGTAAGATACTTGTGTGTAACATGTAAGATAACAGTTGTGTGCAACATGTAAGACAGCAGTTGTGTGTAACATTTTAGATAACAGTTGTGTGTAGCATGTAACATAGCAGTTGCATGTATCATGTAAGATAAAAGTTGTGTGTAACATGTATGATAGCAGTTGTGTGTAACATGTAAGATAGCAGTTTTGTGTAACATGTAAGATACTTGTGTGTAACATGTAAGATAACAGTTGTGTGTAACATGTATGATAGCAGTTGTGTGTAACATATAAGACAGCAGTTGTGTGTAGAAAGTAAGATAGCAGTTGTGTTTAATATGTAAGATAGCAGTTTTGTGTAATATGTGTGACAGCAGTTGTGTGTAAAATGTAAGATAGCAGTTGTGTGTAACATGCTAGATATCACTTGAGGGTAACATGTAAGATGTCAGTTGTGTGTAAGATGTAAGATGGCAGTTGTGTGTAACATATAAGATAGCATTTGTGCATGACGTGTAAGATAATAGTTGTGTGTAACATATAAGATAACAGTTGTGTGTAACATGTAGGTAGAAAATGTGTGTAGCATGTAAGATAGCAGTTGTGTGTAACATGTAAATTAACAGCTGTGTGTAACATGTACGATAACAGTTGTGCATGACACGTAAGATAGCAATTGCGTGTACCATGTAATATAACAGTTGTATGTAACAGGTAAGATAACAGTTGTGTGTAACATGTAAGATACCAGTTGTGTGCAACATGTAAGATAGCAGTTGTGAGTAACATGTAAGATAGCAGTTGTGTGTAACATGTACGATATCAGTTGTGTGTAACATGTGAGATGTCAGTTTTGTGTAACATGTAATAAAACAGTTGTGTGTAACATGTAAGAAAACAGTTGTGTGTAACATGTAAGATAGCGGTTGTGTGTAACATGTAAGATAATAGTCGTGTGTAACATGTAAGATATCAGTTGTGTGTAACATTTGAGATGTCAGTTTTGTGTAACATGTAAGATGTGAGTTGTGTGTAACATGAAAGAAAACAGTTGTGTGTAACATGTAAGATAACAGTTGTGTGTAACATGTAAATAGAAAATGTGTGTAACATGTAAGATAGCAGTTGTGTGTAACATGCAAGATAACAGCTGTGTTTGACATGTAAGATAACATTTGTTCATAACCTGTTAGATAGCGATTGTGTGTCATGTAATATAACAGTTGTGTGTAACAGGTAAGGTAACAGTTTTGTGTAACATTTAAGATACCAGTTGTATGCAACATGTAAAATAGCAGTTGTGTGTAACATGTAAGATAGCAATTGTGAGAAGCATCTTAGACAGCAGTTGTGTATAACATGAAAGATATCAGTTGTGTGTAGCATGTAAGATATCATTTGTTTGTAACATGTAAGATAGCAGTTGTGTGTAACATCTAAGATAGCAGTTGTGTGTAACATGTAAGATTATAATTGAGTGTAACATGTAAGACAGCAGTTGTGTGTAACATGTAAGATAAAAATATTGTGTAGCATGTAAGATAGCAGTTGTGTGTAACATGTATGATAGCAGTTGTGTGTAGCATGTAAGATAGCAGTTGTGTGTAGCATGTAAGATAGCAGTTGTGTGTAACATGTATGATAGCAGTTGTGTGTAGCATGTAAGATAGCAGTTGTGTGTAGCATGTAAGATAACAGTTGTGTGTAACATGTAAGACAGCAGTTGTGTGTAGCAAGTAAGATAGCAGTTTTGTGAAACGTGTAAGATAACATTTGCGTGTAACATGCATGATAGCAATTGTGTGTAACATGTAAGATAGCAGTTGTACGTAACACATAAGATAGCAGTTGTGTGTAACATGTAAGATAGCAGTTGTACGTAACACATAAGAAAGCAGTTGTGTGTAACATGTAAGATAGCAGTTGTGTGAAGCATGTAAGATAGCAGTTGTGTGTAACATGTAAGATGGCAGTTGTCTGTAACACTTAAGATAGCATCTGTGTGTAACATGTAAGATAACAGTTGTGTGTAACATGTAGAAAGAAAATGTGTGTAAGATGTAGGATATCAATGGTGTGTAACATGTAAGGTAAAAGCTGTGTGTAACATGTAAGATAACAGTTGTGTATGACATGTAAGATAACAATTGTGTGTAACATGTAATGTAACAATTGTGTGTAACAGGTACGATAACTGTTGTGTGTAACATGCAAGATAGCAGTTGTATGCAACATGTAAGAAAGCAGTTGTGTGTAACATGTAAGATAGTAGTTGTGTGTAACGTGTAAGAGAGCAGTTGTGTGTAACATCTAATATAGCAGTTGTGTGTAACATGTAAGATGACAGATGTGTGTAACATGTAAGATAGCATTTGTGTGAAACATCGAAGATAGCAGTTGTTTATAACATGTAAGATATCAGTTGTGTATAACATGTAAGATATCAGTTGTGTGTAGCATGTATGATGTCAGTTGTGTGTAACATGTAAGATAACAGTTGTGTGTAACATGTAAGATAACAGTTGTGTGTAACATGTATGATAACATTTGTTTGTAGAATGTAGATAGAAAATGTTTGTAACATGTAAGATAACAGTTATGTGTAACATGTAAGATAACAGTTGTGTGTAACATGTAAGATAACAGTTGTGTTTATCATGTAAGATAAGAGCTGTGTGTAACATGTAAGATAAGTTGTGTATGACATGTAAGATAGGAATTGTGTGTACCATGTTATATATCAGTTGTTTGTAACATGTAAGAAAATAATTGTGTGCCTTCAATGTTAATAATTATATCCTCACTATTAGATAATAACTGCATGTCTCCTGAAAGACAGTAATTTTTAGCTCTCTCTTAGAGAGGAATTGTAGTGCCCCTCTGAGATATTCATTGTATGTCTCCTTTAAGATAGTAACTGTGTATCCCATTTCATGCAGTAACTAATAGTTTCCACTAAGATAGTAATTTTTGGTCTCCTCTGATAGTAAATGGATGTCTCTTTTAGGAGAGTAAATGAGTCTTTTCTAAGGCAGTAATTGTGTGTTTCCTCTAAGAAAGGAAATGTGTCTTATTTAATATGAATAATACAGGTCGGTGACTAGACACTCAAGCCCTTGTAGAGGGATGAAGGTGGACCGTGTTTCCTGTTCCAGTGGGAAGCACATTTGTCATATTTGCAGTATTGTAAACTTGTGAAGGTGGAGCAAACCACAGGAATGTCTGTCTCGAGTCAGCAAAGTACGAATTTGGGTGAGGATTTTTCATGATACGGAAAAGAACTGTTTAAAGTTCCATGTTTGCAGTAAGAGTGAAGCTGTGAAGATGGACAGAGCTGAAGGAGTAGCTAATTTTATCGGTGGCGACGAGCATGGCAATTTTTTCCACAACCTGATATGCAAACTTCTTTAAAATAAGGAAAAAAAAAGGCTAGAAAAGTGGCCTGCAATATTAGAAGTGTCTTGCAGCTTGTCCACGAAGTAGTTTTGGATTGACAAGTTTTCTGAAACATGAATATGGGTTAGAGAAACCACGGTACGGGTGGGGGCTGAACTCGCGGCTGGCGAATCGTAAAACTCCAGATCGGCGCGTTAGCCACTGGGCCAGCTGGCTACAATAAGATTCATCCAACTAGGTTTATCCATACACCATTGGAAGGTTATCATAGGCACCACCGAGTCATGAGTTAGAGAGACACTGTCAAGGAGAACGAAATATATCCTTAAACTGAGACCACAAAGTGAAATTCTAATGAGGATGAGACGAGCATGAGACAAGCATAATAATTAACGACACATGTAGAAACTCAAATTAAGGAACAGCTTGACTGTCTCTGACAAGCCTAAATTATTTGGCTCCTAAGACTCAACCTCTAAAAGCATTGTTAGTAGTGTCCCTGATGGCAGTGAACCATATCCCCCAAGTTGTATAGCATAGAAAACCTTACCGTTAACGTAGGAACGTCGACAATCGTTCCACGTAAGCGAGAATTAGGTGTTAAGTGGAGGATAATTACCTATGGGCAAGACACATTAGTTTTCTGATTAGGGCTAGTACAGTCTGGGAGGTAAAATACGCACAAGTTTGACACTCCAAGAACTAGGGTACTAGGCACGGATAATGGGTCATATATGGTTATGCCCACACCAGTAAAGACGACTTTTAGTTTCCCCTAGAACGATGTACAACACACTGGTAAACAATGAAAGATTAAACCACAGAACCTGTAAATTAGCGAATATTTTCCAAGGAAGATGATAGAAGACAAGAGACGCTGACTCAGATCACAACAAATGTGAGCAAAAACGAAAATTTACAAACACTGAATATCTCAAAATGAATTAAGTCAGTAGAGCAAACAATCTCTTCTCTCAAAAACAATGAAATATGAGAAATGACTCACTTAAAAATATATATAAAAACACTAATGCATAATAAAAGATCAAAGAAAAAACTGCAAAATTACTTATCACTAAATAAAACGAATTAAAAACGAAGTAAAAACCATGAGTGAAACAAACTTCTCAATCACTATGAATAGTTTGACTAACAATTAGGGTAAATAAATTCCCAAAAATTAAAAAGACTGAAGAAATGACATTCATTTCTCTACAGGAAATTGCGTATCAACACGAATCATTTAAATAACATTGGAAACAAAATGAAATGGTGTACAAAGCAGACTGACTCTTTCGTGGTATATGTCAAAGCAGATTACAAACAACGAGTGAAAATAATACGTTTTGCTGAAGAAAATACAAAGTAACATTGCTCATTCAAACATACAATGTAAAAAGAAATGGCAGCTGCAAAAAAAAGTATTGACAGTCAGCAGATGAGCCACATGAAGGGAAATTTTGTTACACATAATGAAGCTTCCTGGGAAACAAAATGATTAACACTGGACCCCAATGGAAATAAGTCACATATGCTATATGTGATAATCTATGTAACTGTAAATCATTGGAAGTTTGAAGTACCGAAGATAAGTTAGGTAAAACATAGCGGTAACGTCCTGAAGAAGCCACATGAAATGCATATAAACTGGCCAAACAACTAGAAACGAATTGTGAAATCATGGTTGAGAAAAACAGTTTAGGTAACTTAGGTAAAGTAAATAGTAAGCCGCAGTGTGAGTGCATGAAAGATACAAGTATACTTGACATCCAACACAAAACAAATAAAAGCTAAAATTTGTATCACTTAACAGAAGAAGAAAGCTTAATGTAAAACATGTAAGTCACTAACTGAGATAAATTATGAAGGTCATAGCTGAAAACAAACACTGTTCAGTTAACAAAACATTTAAATGGCAGTAATTCACTTACTACATTTGTGCACTAAGAGGAACAGCATCACATCCAAAACACCAATATAAATGAGTGTTGTCACTAGTGCATAGCAAATGAGAGGCATGGAATGGTGAAGGACTGGCTCCGTGGGGCTTTAGAGTGTAGGTGGTGGCGACGGCACTGGTGGTCTCCCTAACCACTTGGTACAGAGGCTGAGTTGGAATACCGCTATCTTATTCTTATAACACTATCCACATAGCATTTTGCACATGTATGTGCTTTGACACACGACCAGAGCTTGTAGACTGCTTGCAGATTTGAAATTTTTCCAGTAAAAGTGGATTACTTGGATTGGCTTGTTACCGGCTGAGCAGGAAAAAATCGACGGCCAGACAATTTTTTGTAATGTCGAACCACTTGCTGGTTCACAGGGAACTTTATATCTAGACTGGCTTGGCAGGCAGCAATAAATGACAACAGTCACGTCTTACTTGCTGTTGCTAGGTCCTGGTTACACAAGCAACATGACTCCTGCCTCGCGGATATGTGACTAGTACTCGATGCAAAAGCAGTCCTGAAGGACACCAAAATAAGTCATGGTTCTTTCCAAAACACTGTATCCACAACGCTGGTGGAGTGAAGGTAGAAGTTTACCATATAACAGTGTCTTAACTAATCCAATAAACTTGAATAAAGTTGCTGTTATGCAATGAACTGCATTGTCGATTTTTTTTCTTATTCGCCGGTATTCTCGCGGCCCGGGTCTTTTCCAAGTAGTGGTGACCCGGCCTTGGCTCCCTATCTGGGGAGTATCCCGAGACCTAAGTCTCCCATGGGAGGAGGTACAACTACCCCCTCATCTTTGGGACCAACTGTCCCCAGGCCTAGCCACATTCCCCGCTCTCGTAAAATATCAAGTAACGTTTTTAGTATTGGGAAAAGCTTAAGTGGATGCGTATTGAAGGGCAGATGGACGTTTATAACACGGCCAGTTGAGGTACAGGCGGCTGAGAGAGTGATGAGAGAGGAGCCTTGGAAAGATGTCTTGGAGTTAGGATAAGTTTAGAATGTGTGCTCACCTAGTTATCCTAGTTATACTCACCTAGTTGTGATTGCAGGGGTCGAGTCATAGCTCCTGGCCCCGCCAGGAGCTATGTGTTTGTGTGTGTGTGTGTGTGTGTGTTTTTGGGAGGGACTCTTAAATTGACCCTAGGACTGGGCAAGCCCCTGGTATTTATGTGGCGCCTGTGTAAGTAACGGAGAGTGCGGAAATAATTAAAATTTTACCTGCCAGGATGAAGCCTGCAGGAAAAGGGGAGGATCTAGGAGACCCACTGTTTTGGTTATTTCAAATAGCCTAACTTGAAATAACTAGTAGCAGTGTAGTAGTGAACTATATCGTAAGATGCGAAATTTGGCGAAGGCAATTTTTCTGCCCTTCCTGGTAATCAAACCTAAAGAACTAACCACCTTTTAGAACTTTTGAGAAATTACAAGTGTGGCCTTAGGATGGAATATTTTTTATACTTTGAATATGCCCCTAGACAATGCCTTTACCAGCCCCCACCCCCACCCCTTCAGCTCCAAAATATTTTCGTAACACTTGCGTAATGGCATACGCAAGGCAGGACGCCAGGTTTAAGATGAAATATAAGCCTAACTTGCTCATATCGCTGTCACAACTTGTTAGGTGTAGAGTAATCCGAGTAATGTAGACCTCTTCAGCGGTGGTTGGGGTCTCTAGTAGCGATCAGCGAAAATGTGGGGCCAGAAACTGTGACCTGACCCCTGCAACTACTTAGGTGAACACAATCTGAGCCTATAGGCAGCAGCTGGCCTGCATGGCAGGCAGGAAGGCCAGTCAGTCCATTCTCAGAGAGCATGTGTTTACAAAAGAATACTGGGCTGTCTCAGCCCATTGCTTTTACCACTGCTGACATACAACAGTCTTGTTTCTCTCGTCTAAAGATATTTTGTGTCCCCTTTAAGAGTGTAATTGTTTGTTCCTCTACGATAGTTCGTGTGTGTCCCGTCTAGGATACTGTATGGGTCTCCCCTCTGGGATAATAATTGTGTTTCCTTTGTATGAGGGTAATTGTGTTTTCTCTAAGATAACAATTGTGTGTTCTTTCTAAAATAGCAATTGTGTGTCCTCTCTAAGATATTAATTTTGTGCTCTCACTATGACATTAATTGTGAGTCCTCTTTAAAATAGGAATTTTTTATCCCTGTAAAATAGTTATTGTTTATCTTCCCTTCAATTTGTGTTTTCTACCAAGAAAAGTGATATTATCCTCTCTCTCTTTCTCTCTATTTTCCTAATGCTTTTTACAGGGTTAGACCATGAATTCCTACCTTTATTTACAAACTAGGAAGTTTTGCCCACCGCAGCTCATCTGGAAGCCTTTTTAGTGTTAAGAATCAAACAAATAAGGAATAGGGTGATGTTGGAGCCATTTGAGGGCCAGCACTTTCATTTGGGCAACTGTAATTATTTAAATGATGTCATTATATTGTACGGACATGTTCCAGACGCTTTGGAATAAATGATCTCAGATGAAGTGATATATTTGTGAAGGATACAACCAGTGTAGATGCTGTTCGCTGATTGTCTTGTTATGTAGATGCTCTCTTCTCGCCGACACTTTCGTCGTCTTTTAATTCTTTTAGTGCTATCCCTCGCCTCTACCTGGCTCTCTCTGTTTTACTCTTGCATTTTCCGGTTTATTCCTTCACCTTATGCATTTCCTTCGCAACTAACTTTTAACACGTTCTCTCCCTTGCTCTACTCTCACCATTTCCTTCGCTCTACCCCTCTCAGTCCCTAGCTACATCTCCCATGCTATCTCCCTGGTCATCTCCCTCGTTATGCCCGTCACAGTCTCCCTCGCCTCATCCCTCGCAAACTTCCTGTCTACTATCAATCTTTCTCGCTCTACTAAAACTCTGAAAGTACAGATGAGTGAATATATTGTTCCTTTTGTGATTAAAGCTTGAAACTTAACACAGGTTGAGAATACACTGGAATGTATATTTCTTGCTATAGAGCCATTTTATATTTGCTCTCCGAAGTCCCTCCTTTTAGAAAAATATGGAGACTTTTAAGGGAGACGTAAGGAATTCGCGTTGAACGATTGTATGTGGAAGGTTAATATTTCCACAGCAAGACTTAAGGAAGTCGTAACTAGTCAGTCGTCATCGTTGTTAAGAATTGAAAGACTATGTACAATTGTACTTGCACTGCATTTTGTACCGTGACAATACGTGTTCCACTCATCAAAACATGGAAGTAAATATTTTGTCTAACTTGGCGAAAGAATACCTTGCTGATGCTGTGGTCGGAAAGATAGTCAGTACGAGAGGTTGGCTGCTGCATAGAGAATTAAGTCCATGAAGCACTTTGAAACACTATATGTAAGGCAGGAAACTGTCTAGCTGGTAGTATCTTGGAATTATGAAAGTAAACTGAGGGAGAGTCCTCTCTGACAGGTCGAAGTCGTTTGGACGTGGAACCAGAAGTGGGCCATTCCTGAGTTGTGTGTACGACCCGAAAATCGACACACTGCGGAGGCAGAAGCCAGAATCCTAGCAAAGAAATCCGCATGACTAGGATTCTGGGCACACCTGACCTAGCCTAACATGAAATCCGTATGTGGGAATTTACACAGAATTCGCGAGGATGGGTTCACCCATAGAACATTTATTCCCACATGAACTGCAAGACTAGTACTGTTATTGCTCCTCTTTCATCGCACTTGAAAACTGACTACTGCAACCGCTACTCTGTCGCTCCTTACACTTGACCGCTACTACTGTTACTCCTACTGACATTATTACTTCTGACATGATTACTACTACTACTATACTTCATCGCCTGTCAAACCTGACTATCACTACTGCTACCACTTCATCGCACGAAGGTCAAACCTGACTCCTACTTTCATGACCAGTAAATGCACATCTCCCAGATTTTGTGACTCTTACAACTGCTTTATCTTCCATCTTTCTTGTTCGCCTTTAAAAATATCATTTGTTATGTGTCTTTATTAGACTGATACAACTCCTGTTAGTCAAAACATCATTCATATAAAAATGCCCAGCCGTTGCATGTGTGCCTTTTTCAATAAGAATATTGCTGTGATTCGGCTGTGATTCATTCAAGAATATAATTAGCAGGAATCCAAATCATTAAGGTCTCATTTAGGATTTAATAATGCTGTGCTATTCTGGTCGCCATAGCACAATATTGCTGTAGTGATATGTGAGTAGAAAACAGGAATAAATAAGTGGAACACAGGATCAAACATAAAAAAAATAAGGTGCTGAGAATATATAGCCAAGAAAGAGATCGAAGCGATGGAAATCAGGATTGATTAAATAAGATTTAGAATGGACTTGGGAAATTATTAGTATGGCAAGTGTTATAGATGAACAGAACAAGCAATCTGATGAGCCCAATCCTTGTCAACTTCGTTTATCCATCCTTCCTTCCAATCATTCTACACTGTTCATCCCTACCATCCAACCTTCATTGATTTTCTCGTCTCCCATTCGACATTCTTGAGAACTAATCAAAAAGTTAATTCTTTTGTAATGGGAAAGTTCAGCATCAATTATTCTTTTCCTTTTCTGGTCTCTACCACTGTGTAATTTACTCTTCCACACTCTTTTATTTGAAGAGGGATATATCACGGCTCGCTCTACACATGTGATGTGTGAATTAGCAGTTGTCGTATGTGCAGTCTATTATCTGGAACTGACTAGCAGGATCAATGCTCTCTGACATAAAACCTAAAGTGTTTCATATCCATAATCCATCTGTGTCATGGTAACTTCGTTTCTTCTAGTTCCCTACCATAAATATGTCACAGTAGTTTTGCTTTGCAGCTACTGTGTTGTAGCAACCGTGAATCGTCTCATAACTATGTCGTTGCAACCATTTGTATCAGGACTCTAGTTATTACTGTTTCTTAGCAGCCATATACCGTGAGTACTCGTGTCACTACTGTGTCACAGCATCCGTGAATCAATATGATTCGTGTCAATACTGTGCCGTAGCATCATGTCTTATCATAGCTAGTGCAGGTATTTTTTCTCTGGATGGCAATACTGAGTGTCTGGAAAAGGAAGCTGGTCGGTCTGGAGTCCAAGCCTTCTGTGATGAGTTTGTCACCCAAATCTGCCGAAAATCTGAATACAAATATTACCCATGCTCCGAGGGTCTCCGAACACATAGTGACGAAGTTATAACATTATGCCAGCTCACTATATTTGTTTTCCGTCTCCCTGAAACTTCAGCTTCAGAGTATTTTTAAGAGGTGTCAGCCAGTATCTGAGGTTACCGTTCTGTTAGACATTGTGCTGTAGCGATACTTTGGTATGTCGTGTCTGACATACTTCCCTTCTAAAGTTAGACAGGCTAATTCATGGAGCAGATTTATCAACTGATTCCCTACCGCAAATATTTACACCTGTGTTTGTTGAATATGGGGCGGCTATGCGAAGAGGTACACACCTTTACTAATCAGAATGACTTCAGGGTCAAGGCGAGTGGCCAATGAGCAATCAGGGACAGCGAACAGAAAATCTCCAGAATGTGGCGCCTTCACCGCCAGTAGAAGAGCTTTGTCCTCTCCTGGGACACTGTTGAGCACTGTTTGAGAGATTTTCTCCACGATGGACCTGCCCCAGTGAAACACTTTGATCTCTGGTCTGCTTGAAGAATCTCTAAGACTATCTTAGAGTGCAGAGGCTCCTTCGATAAACTTTGGATCTTGAACTCACACAACACCCCACTAATTTACTGGATACCATACACGAAGACAGGAATGGTGGATTGTATAATGTATGTGTGACAGCGTCAGCTGGGGAAATTTATGAGTAGCGTCAGCTGATAAAAGAAACAAATGTCTCTCGTTCGTTTACAGCTCAAAAGTGACATAATACCACATTATAACAGCAAGAGACAAAGAATTTAAAGACGAATAAAATTTAAATGATTTGATACTGTTATGAGAAAATTGTATACCTGGAGGATACCTGGAGGGGGAGGCCACGCGGCCCGGTCAACCAGGCTGTTACTGCTGGTCTCACGCAAACTGACGTACGAGCCACAGCCCGGCTAGTCAGGTACTGACTTTAGGAGCCGGTCCAGTGCCTTCTTGAAGACAGCCAGGAGTTTATTGGTAATCCCCTTTATTTATGCTGGGAGGCAGTTGAACAATCTTGGGCCCAGGACACTTATGCAACATATGGGAATCTTTATTGATGAAACGTTTCGCCACACAGTGGCTTCATCAGTCCAATACAAAGCAGAAAAGGATAAGGAGGGGAGGAGTTTGAGGTAATCAGTCCCTCAGCCTGGAGTCGATGTGTTCAGTCCATCAATCTCGTAGAATGTACAGCATAGGGCCGTAGACGTGGCTTATATACTGTAGTCAGGTGAGGGGAAGCAGGAGGAGGCGGGGTCATAGTGGTACCATCCACTAGTCGAAGTAGGTCTTCGTCCAAAGGTTGAACAAGTGTTGAAGAATTCTTTGTATCATTCTTTGTACCTTCTACAAGACTAATGGACTGAATACATCGACTCCAGGCTAAGGGACTGATTACCTCAAACTCCTCCACTCCTTACACCTTTCTGCTTTGTAATGGACAGATGAAGCCACTGTGTGGCGAAACGTTTCCTTAATAAAGATTCCTATATGTTGCATAAGTATCTCAATTTTCAACTTGTCAGTTATTTAAACCATTTATCACTTATTGTGTTGTCTGTCAGTGTACTCTTGGCACCCCTGCTTCTCATTGGGGGAATATTGCATCTCCTGCTGAGTCTTTTACTTTCATAGGGAGTGATTTTTGTGTACAAGTTTGGTACTAATCCCTCTAGGATTTTCCAAGTGTATATTATCATGTATCTTTCTCGCCTGCGTTCCAGGGAATACAAATCAAGGGACTTAAACCGTTCCCAGTAATTTAGGTGCTTTATCGAACTTATGTGTGCTGTGAAAGTTCTGTGTATAGTGAATGTATGAAGTACATCACATAATAAGAAATGAAGAAAATGTCTAACACATGAAGAAAACGTCTCACGGGAGTCTACTGTTCAACTGTCACATAACTGTTTTCAAACTCCTCTTTATTAAAAAGCAAAAGCACAAGAAATTTAACTGGGATTAAAATCTAGTGAGTTCACTAGATTCATTAAGGCAGAATGTAATCTCTTTATTACATTCAAAAGTACTCTAATCCCTGAAAAATGGTATTAATATAAACTCTTAATATATGTGAACCAATAGACATATACTTCTCTGTATAATATATGATGGAAATAACAAAGTATATTCATACTAATGTATGGAATATACTTTTTTTATTTATGCTCCGGAAGTGACATTTATAATCTATTTCCAGCATCCTGGAATGACTCCCATAACTTCCAAAACATGCAGTGTCGTACCATCTAACATTCAAGAGTTGTCTCTTAGTTCTGCTAAGAGGATTGTTAAATTCAGGTGTGTAGGTAAAAGTATAAACGTAAGTAACCATTCTACAGAATTCATTACCTTTGTAACTTGTGAGCTCATTACCTTTGTACCTAGTTCAGCTATCAAAACTTTGGGGGCCCAGTCCCTGGACCCATTACGTACCTCTGTAATCTGTAAATACCTTTGTAACTTGTCATGATTGTGATCAGACTTACCTGGAGTTCATTACCTTTGTAAATTGTGAGTTCATTACCTCTGTAAATTGTGAGTTCATTACCTTTGTAAATTGTGAGTTCATTACCTCTGTAACTTGCTCAGCTATCAAAACTTTGGAGTCCAGTCCCTGGACCAATTATGTACCTCTGTAATCTTTTGACTACCGCCCACAGGATGGGTATGGGGTGACTACCGCCCACAGGATGGGTATGTGGTGACTACCGCCCACAGGATGGGTATGGGGTGCATAATAAACATATTAAACTAACTAGGTGAAGATTTCTTCTTTTATGAGTATAAATAAAAAAAAAAGCTTTTATTTCCGTTAAATTACGTTTAATTAATTTCAGTTTATTTTTTGATTGGCTTTAATAATTAATGGCAAATAAGTGATTAGTTGCCAGTTTGCCAGTTTTAAATGGCATAATAGCGTTTTCCAGAATGTAATTTCAGCTTCCGTCTCTAATGGCTGATGCTTTTAATAAGGACGATGATATATTCGTGTATAGGCTACGTAGGCACAAATATGCACATTTACTTTCATAGTTATCATTTTTATTTGTTTGGTGTTGACTGGATAATACCACTTTTGTATTTTTCGAGAATGAGTCGTATAAGTTTACACTTGCCAAGTTAATTAAGATTTTTTTGGTGTGAGTTAACTGAATATTAACAACAAAAAAGGGCACAATACCGTGACTGGAACGATACACTAATAACCCGCACATAGAAGAGAGGAGCTTACGACGACGTTTCGGCCCGACTTGGACCATTTACAAAGTCACACTAACGAAAAGGAGAGAAGGATGGGTATATATAGGCAGGGAGTGGTAGTAGTAGTAGTAGTAGTAGTGGTGGAAGTAGTGGAGGTGGAAGGTAGTAGTAGTGGTAGGGGGTAGTAAGAGGAGAAAGAGCCAGTCAAATACTAAGAAAGCGGATCACTGCGAGGGAGCTACCTCCCTTGCAGTGCTCCTCTCTTCTATGTGCGGGTTATTTCTGTAACTGAATATTGTCTCTTCTGAAAAGTTTCAAACTCTTAACATTGATGTATCGTTTTTAGATATATAAACATTTAGATATTTATTTTCTGCATTAAAAATTTACGTTCCTCTTCACTATTCCTTTAACACGTAGCGAGGTAAACAAGGCAGATATTCAAGGATATGGGGATACCTTTCTCGGACTGCCTAACAAAGAATATGTTAAGCACTGAGTCTCCAGTATTCTTCTTTACTTCTCACAATATATACAGAGTTACTCTGGCGCATTCTTTGGGCTACAACATCACGTCCTCCTGCTGTATTTCTTACATGTATGAAGGTTTATCGTAAAGGAGGGGTTCCGACGAGCAGCAGACGAGATCTGAGGACATCCTGATCGTGTTTAATAGCGAAGGAGCGCATCTAGCTATCAACTGTCTCGGGAATTAAAATTAAATCAAGGAAAGTGTGCCTACAGCTGTGCCAAGGTACTCCTAACACCGCTAAGGAATGTACCCCGGGGGTCAAAAGCGGCTTGCACCAATTCGCTGGAAAAATGTATACGTATTAAGGTGTAATAAGTGTTCCTGGTGTCCCTTCACAGCTAGTTATCCTATTTCTTACTCTTCGAACCTTTGACGTGGATAACCTGAGGAACAAACGGGGTAAGATTAGGAAAACTTACTCAGAATATTCTGAAGGGTTGTGTGGCATCCATTGATACAATACAATCGCAGTAAACAGGTGATATTATAATAAGCAAAATAACCACATAGAAAAAAAATGAAATTGTAATTGATTTCGTTGTAATTATTAAGGGGACCAAGAATTCTTCACATCATGACAGAGTTAAATGTTTTATATTCTCATTCATGTTTTTGTAAACTCTGAGCTTTAGCAGCCAAGAGTTTATAGATGAGGAAATATTGAAAATTTATAATATAGTATATTACCACCCGAAATACATATAAAAAAAAGAAAAGTTAATCGACATATTTTTTTTTAAAATAAGCAGAAGTTCATTTTACAATTCAGGAAACGAAAAGAGAAATATTCTTCCATGAAGATATTGGTTCTCTTTTTCCATGAAAACTTTCTTGATACATTTTCTCTAATTAAGAATCTCAGAATCAAAATTGTATTAAAAAAAAAGCTTTATTCATAAAATAATCATTTGTTTTTTTTTTTAATTTTTGTTAAGACATCGGCTGTTTCCCACCAAGAAAAATTTTCATCAACATTCACTCCATCAGAGTCTTGCCAGAGGTGTGTTTACACTACAGTTATAAAACTGCAACATTAACACCCCTCCTTCAGAGGGGTGTTAATGTTGCACAGGGCTAATTCCTTGGATCAAGAACCTCTCACCAGCTTCCAATTCATGTAAATAACTTTATAATTTCTGTTGCTTCTGAATAGTTATGTAAATCTGATTTTCCGGACATGAAACGTTCAGATTATATGTCCTTTTTTGATTTTTTTTTAACATGGGAAAGTCTCATGGATGATTTGAGAAACTGAGTCAAAGGTTTATAAAGGATGAAGGAAGTAGGTTAGGTAAGGTAACTTTTGTCAGGAAACAGGACAAGTGTTTCCTGACGCTGGTCATATAACTGAGGCCTAAATAACTTTGTGTATTGTGAACTGAGGCCTATGAATCATAGATTAGTACCAGACCCAGTTAGTGGTTACAGTATAGTACTAGTTTCCGTAAACTGGCAAAGCAGATAATTGGAGTCCCTTCTGTGTGTGTGTGTGTGTGTGTGTGTGTGTGTGTGTGTGTGTGTCTGTGTGTGTGTGTGTGTGTGTGCATGCTCATCTATACGTACTCACCTATATGTGGTTGCAGGAGTAGATTCACAGTTCCTGTCCCAGCCTCTTCGCTAGAAGTTACTAAGACACTCTCCCTGCACCAAGAGCCTTATCATACCTCTTCCTAAAGATATGTAGGGATCCCTCCTCCACTACTTCACTCTTCAGATTGTTCTACTTCTGACAACTCTAAGGCTAAAGAAATACTTCCTAGCATCCCTTTGTTAGTGTGTCCCATCTCTGAAACATTCTAGCCCTGTCCACCAGGTCACTTCCTCTCATTATTATTTCTCCCCTATCCCTCCTGTCCTCTGGTGTCACCAGCTTGAATTCCCTTAACTTCTCTTTACATGACATACCCTTTAGCTCAAAGACCAATCAGTTGCAAACTTTTGCACTTTCTCCAATTTCATGAAGTGTTTCACCAGGTGTAGGTTCCATACTGGTGCTGAATACCCCAATATTCGCCTGACGTACACAGTCTACTGTGTCGTGCATGACTTCTTACTTAGAATTTAAAACGCTAGTCTGAGGTTAGCCAGGCGCCATATGCTGCAGCGGTCCTCATTCGGTTGATGTGCGCCTCAGGGGATGTGCTTCGTATAATCCTCACTCCAAGATCCTTTTCCTTAAATGAGATTTGCAGCCTTTGACCCCGTAGCTTGTACTCCATCTGAGGAGTTCTTTGTCCTTTCCCAAATTCATGACTTTGCACTTAGTAGGGTTAAACTCCAGGAGCCATTTGTTTGACAAGGCTTGCAGCCGGTTCAGATCACTTTGTAATCTTATCTGATCTTCGTCCACCTGTATTCTTATTAGTTTCACTTCATCAGCAAACAGGGATACCTGTGAATCTTTTCCTTCCATAATATCATTAAAATATACAAGAAACAACACCGGACCTAGGACTGACCATTGTGCAACCCCACTCGGCAGATGCGCCCAGTGTAACACCTCATCACGTATCAACACTTGTTGTTTCCTTTTTAGTGAGGCATTCCCTGATCTCTTGCAGTTCTTTTCATACTATTTCTGTCTGACCCTCTAGTTTTTTTACCAGTCTCTTGTGTGGTACTGTGTTAAACCTTTCTTACAGTCCAAGAAGATGTAGTTTACCCATCATTTTCTCTCCTGTCTTACTTTTGTTATCTTATCGTACTACTACAGTAGGTTTGTGATGCAGGATTTTCCTTCCTTAAAGCTGTGGTGCTTGTCATGTATGAGCCCATTCCTTTCTAGGCGTTCCATTACTCTTCTTCTGATGTTCTTCATAACTTTACGTATTAAATGTGTCAGGAACATAGGTCTGTAGTTTAGCGCTGCTTGTCTGTCTCCTTTCTTAAAAAATGGGACTACGTTTGCTGTTTTCCACACCACATGCAGCTGCCCAGTTTCAGTGAATTTATTGAACATTGTTGTTAGTGGTAAAAATAGTGCATCTGTTCCCTCTCTCAGAATCCGTGGAGAGATACTGTCTGAGCCCATCGCCTTCGAGGTACCTAGTTTACCTAACAGTTTTTTCACCCCCTCCTATGATGTGTGCAGTGTGTCCAGCACTTGCTGGTGCACCCTACTCATTCGGATCGCTGTGAATACCTTCCTGAATCTTAAGCTGAGCTCCTCACGTACTTCCTGGTCGCTACCTGTGAGCTCCCCTTCTTCCTCAGCCTGATTACCTGGTCTTTGACAGTTGTTTTCCTTCTGAGAATTATGAGTCTGCATGACAAATTTTGATTAGGCGAGAAAATTCTAATTGATACAAGTAGCTTAGCAGGAATGTTTCTAGTTTCTCCACGACAGGTTGAAATGTACTCTGCTTAACGCTCCCCTCAAGGAAGGTTCCTTGATGTTGGTGAGGGGCTCTTGATTTAGGGAATTGGATCTGTGCTCCAGTTCCCCAAATTAAGCCTGAATGCCTTCCACATCCCCCCCCCAGGCGCTGTATAATCCTCCGGGTTTAGCGCTTCCCCCTTGATTATAATAATAATAATCTGTTTAACGCTAAGTCGATGAACACGAGCAAGATGAGGCACTATTGTTGTTTCTGCATTATTTATCGACAAGGATCAAAGAGTGGAACAAAGTGTGCATTAATTTGTGAACATTGTCCGCGAAAATATGAAGGATAATATCTGTGTACATCAGCAGCTGCACTAGGGTTTAGGTCAAGCGGAAATGTTAATGAACGAATTCTTGAATCATTTAACAATTGCGAGAATTGCTGAAGTGTTATAAGAAGAGAGGAACGAGGTGACTGCACGTTTTACCCTGTGGTACTGAGTTGTTTCCGCGTAGGACGAACTTCCATCAACCTTTAGTGAAGTTCATGTTACGTCCACTTTCCGTTGGCAAGGACAGAATCAATATATGTAAAAAGCGCCCCGTAAAGTGCTGTTGAAGGTGTGGTGGGTGATGATTCCTGCCTCCATCTCTGCTGATCCTAGTGGTCAGGTGGAGTGTTGGATGTTTCCTGCCTCCACCTCCGCTGATCCTAGTGGTCAGGTGGAGTGTTGGATGTTTCCTGCCTCCACCTCTGCTGATCCTAGTGGTCAGGTGGAGTGATGGATGTTTCCTGCCTCCACCTCTGCTGATCCTAGTGGTCAGGTTATCGTGAATCCGCCGGCGAGATATATGTCCGCAGTAAAGTTGAAAACTTTGTCAGGAGATACGTTACTTGATTGGGTAGCACCGTTAAGCAGGGATGAGTTTACTAGCCAGGTATTAAATCATCACCCGAAAAGTCTTCATTTGTGGCACAAATATAATAAGACAATCATATTCAAGATAGCACCAGATCAAGAACTTCCCCCAATCACTAAGGATGGCGATCATCAATCATCTCCAGCTGATTTTCCAAGATCGCTGTTACTGCCCACTCAGAAAATGAACTATTAGCTTAACGAAGCTCGGCTGATGATGGACTGTGAAGCGTGTATTACCCAGTATCCCCCTTATGTGGTTACCAAAGCTGATATGTTCTCCTCACTCCACTAAAAACTGATTCGAGATCAGAAGCAGATACTATCCCTCCTATAAAATCAATGTAAGCATGAATAAGTACACCTGTGGTGAGACTGATGTCTTCCATCAAGAGGCAGTATCACCATCGTTAACCAAGGTTCACAAGATGACGCCCTCGAATCACAAACTTTCTCTACTGCTTCACCAGGACACACACCAACCTCCCTACAACGCACAACTGAGTCAGCTGAGTCAATTAACAAAAATCACTGTGAACAAAGGTTGAGCGTAGCGATTGTTTTCAAAAACTGGAAAGATGGGATTTATGCAATCATTTTAGGGAACATACTGTATGTATAAAAGTCTTGCCTCTTGGCAGGTTTATTGATGCAAAGACGAATTTGCTTTTGTTTCATCAAATACCAAATGAAGAATTTCCATAATATATGGTACTTGACATATAGGTTTGATGACGTCATCAAGAAGGTCGCTAACTAATTTCGTAATATTTTCAATATTACCTTTAATTAAGGACTAAGCACAGGTTGCAAGGTCTCAATTTCAAGATATCTTTTAAGGGTAAAAAGGAGACCTAACAGCATTCACTCTGAAGTCAATAACATCACTAGTTTTATACTTTTTACCATTTCTCCACTGGCTAATTTTTTCCTGTCTCAGGTACAACTATTCGACTGGAAAACCATACCACGGGTGGGGATAGTACCAGCGATCAGAGAGTCATAAAACTCCAGACCGACGCCTTAGCCACTGGACCAGCTGGCTACAGTAAGATTAATCCAACTAAGTATATTTCTAGGTATGTTTTTGCAATCGTGTCATTACGATTTCGTGAGTCATTCGACTGAAAATATTGAAGGATTAATGAAGACAGATTAACAGTCGTCGTCCATATGTTAGTTCTCGAGTGGAATTTAAATTACTTGATGTTCTAAGAAGTCGAGTTCAGTGCAAAGAAAGTGATTATATCAACTTTGTCGAGCACTTGTAAAATACAATTCTAGAAGATATGAACTAGTTAGGTAGTAGGTTGGTAGATATAGGTAGTAGGTTGGTAGACAGCAACCACCCAGGGAAGTACTACCGTCCTGCCAGATGACTGTGAAACAAAAACCTGTAACTGTTTTGCATGATGGTATGATTGCTGGTTTTTTCTTTTTCTGTCTCATAAACACGCTAAGATAACAGGGATATCTTGCTACTCCTACTTACACTTTGGTCACACTTCACAGACACGCACATGCATATATATATATACATACATCTAGGTTTTTCTCCTTTTTCTAAATAGCTCTTGTTCTTTTTTATTTCTTCTATTGTCCATGGGGAAGTGGAAAAGAATCTTTCCTCCGTAAGCCATGCGTGTCGTATGAGGCGACTAAAATGCCGGGAGCAATGGGCTAGTAACCCCTTCTCCTGTATACAATTACTAAAAAAGAGAAGAAGAAAAACTTTATAAAACTGGGTTGCTTAAATGTGCGTGGATGTAGTGCGGATGACAAGAAACAGATGATTGCTGATGTTATGAATGAAAAGAAGTTGGATGTCCTGGCCCTAAGCGAAACAAAGCTGAAGGGGGTAGGAGAGTTTCAGTGGGGGGAAATAAATGGGATTAAATCTGGAGTATCTGAGAGAGTTAGAGCAAAGGAAGGGGTAGCAGTAATGTTAAATGATCAGTTATGGAAGGAGAAAAGAGAATATGAATGTGTAAATTCAAGAATTATGTGGATTAAAGTAAAGGTTGGATGCGAGAAGTGGGTCATAATAAGCGTGTATGCACCTGGAGAAGAGAGGAATGCAGAGGAGAGAGAGAGATTTTGGGAGATGTTAAGTGAATGTATAGGAGCCTTTGAACCAAGTGAGAGAGTAATTGTGGTAGGGGACTTGAATGCTAAAGTAGGAGAAACTTTTAGAGAGGGTGTGGTAGGTAAGTTTGGGGTGCCAGGTGTAAATGATAATGGGAGCCCTTTGATTGAACTTTGTATAGAAAGGGGTTTAGTTATAGGTAATACATATTTTAAGAAAAAGAGGATAAATAAGTATACACGATATGATGTAGGGCGAAATGACAGTAGTTTGTTGGATTATGTATTGGTAGATAAAAGACTGTTGAGTAGACTTCAGGATGTACATGTTTATAGAGGGGCCACAGATATATCAGATCACTTTCTAGTTGTAGCTACACTGAGAGTAAAAGGTAGATGGGATACAAGGAGAATAGAAGCATCAGGGAAGAGAGAGGTGAAGGTTTATAAACTAAAAGAGGAGGCAGTTAGGGTAAGATATAAACAGCTATTGGAGGATAGATGGGCTAATGAGAGCATAGGCAATGGGGTCGAAGAGGTATGGGGTAGGTTTAAAAATGTAGTGTTAGAGTGTTCAGCAGAAGTTTGTGGTTACAGGAAAGTGGGTGCAGGAGGGAAGAGGAGCGATTGGTGGAATGATGATGTAAAGAGAGTAGTAAGGGAGAAAAAGTTAGCATATGAGAAGTTTTTACAAAGTAGAAGTGATGCAAGGAGGGAAGAGTATATGGAGAAAAAGAGAGAAGTTAAGAGAGTGGTGAAGCAATGTAAAAAGAGAGCAAATGAGAGAGTTGGTGAGATGTTATCAACAAATTTTGTTGAAAATAAGAAAAAGTTTTGGAGTGAGATTAACAAGTTAAGAAAGCCTAGAGAACAAATGGATTTGTCAGTTAAAAATAGGAGAGGAGAGTTATTAAATGGAGAGTTAGAGGTATTGGGAAGATGGAGGGAATATTTTGAGGAATTGTTAAATGTTGATGAAGATAGGGAAGCTGTGATTTCGTGTATAGGGCAAGGAGGAATAACATCTTGTAGGAGTGAGGAAGAGCCAGTTGTGAGTGTGGGGGAAGTTCGTGAGGCAGTAGGTAAAATGAAAGGGGGTAAGGCAGCCGGGATTGATGGGATAAAGATAGAAATGTTAAAAGCAGGTGGGGATATAGTTTTGGAGTGGTTGGTGCAATTATTTAATAAATGTATGGAAGAGGGTAAGGTACCTAGGGATTGGCAGAGAGCATGCATAGTTCCTTTGTATAAAGGCAAAGGGGACAAAAGAGAGTGCAAAAATTATAGGGGGATAAGTCTGTTGAGTGTACCTGGTAAAGTGTATGGTAGAGTTATAATTGAAAGAATTAAGAGTAAGACGGAGAATAGGATAGCAGATGAACAAGGAGGCTTTAGGAAAGGTAGGGGGTGTGTGGACCAGGTGTTTACAGTGAAACATATAAGTGAACAGTATTTAGATAAGGCTAAAGAGGTCTTTGTGGCATTTATGGATTTGGAAAAGGCGTATGACAGGGTGGATAGGGGGGCAATGTGGCAGATGTTGCAAGTGTATGGTGTAGGAGGTAGGTTACTGAAAGCAGTGAAGAGTTTTTACGAGGATAGTGAGGCTCAAGTTAGAGTATGTAGGAAAGAGGGAAATTTTTTCCCAGTAAAAGTAGGCCTTAGACAAGGATGTGTGATGTCACCGTGGTTGTTTAATGTATTTATAGATGGGGTTGTAAGAGAAGTAAATGCGAGGGTCTTGGCAAGAGGCGTGGAGTTAAAAGATAAAGAATCACACACAAAGTGGGAGTTGTCACAGCTGCTCTTTGCTGATGACACTGTGCTCTTGGGAGATTCTGAAGAAAAGTTGCAGAGATTGGTGGATGAATTTGGTAGGGTGTGCAAAAGAAGAAAATTAAAGGTGAATACAGGAAAGAGTAAGGTTATGAGGATAACAAAAAGATTAGGTGATGAAAGATTGAATATCAGATTGGAGGGAGAGAGTATGGAGGAGGTGAACGTATTCAGATATTTGGGAGTGGACGTGTCAGCGGATGGGTCTATGAAAGATGAGGTGAATCATAGAATTGATGAGGGAAAAAGAGTGAGTGGTGCACTTAGGAGTCTGTGGAGACAAAGAACTTTGTCCTTGGAGGCAAAGAGGGGAATGTATGAGAGTATAGTTTTACCAACGCTCTTATATGGGTGTGAAGCGTGGGTGATGAATGTTGCAGCGAGGAGAATGCTGGAGGCAGTGGAGATGTCGTGTCTGAGGGCAATGTGTGGTGTGAATATAATGCAGAGAATTCGTAGTTTGGAAGTTAGGAGGAGGTGCGGGATTACCAAAACTGTTGTCCAGAGGGCTGAGGAAGGGTTGTTGAGGTGGTTCGGACATGTAGAGAGAATGGAGCGAAACAGAATGACTTCAAGAGTGTATCAGTCTGTAGTGGAAGGAAGGCGGGGTAGGGGTCGGCCTAGGAAGGGTTGGAGGGAGGGGGTAAAGGAGGTTTTGTGTGCGAGGGGCTTGGACTTCCAGCAGGCATGCGTGAGCGTGTTTGATAGGAGTGAATGGAGACAAATGGTTTTTAATACTTGACGTGCTGTTGGAGTGTGAGCAAAGTAACATTTATGAAGGGATTCAGGGAAACCGGCAGGCCGGACTTGAGTCCTGGAGATGGGAAGTACAGTGCCTGCACTCTGAAGGAGGGGTGTTAATGTTGCAGTTTAAAAACTGTAGTGTAAAGCACCCTTCTGGCAAGACAGTGATGGAGTGAATGATGGTGAAAGTTTTTCTTTTTCGGGCCACCCTGCCTTGGTGGGAATCGGCCAGTGTGATAAAAAAAAAAAAAAAAAAAAAAAAAAAAATAAAATAAAAATAAAAAAAAAAAAAAAAAAAAAATAATATAAAAATGAACTAGTTAATGCAAGGTATACCTGGAGTATACCCAGAGAGGGTATCGGGGGTCAACACCCCCCGGCCCTGTCTGAGATCAGGCCTCGTGGTGGATCAGGGTCTGAACAACAAGGCTGTTACTGCGGGTGTCACAGCCCGGCTGGTCAGGTACTGACTTAGGTGCCTGTCCAGTGCCTTCTTGAACACAGCCAGGGGTTTATTGGTAATCTATTGGCATCTGTCGTGTTACAAAAATTGCAAACACAAAGGTAATATTGGAAGATTTGGGGCCAGACCTTGAAAACTACTGGAAAAACACAAAGACGCTGGTGACGTGGGTTCACTAACAGGATCAAGATGATAAGAATTGAGGAACACTGTAACAAGCCTTGTCGCCCATGATAAGTTAGTTGTGCAAGAAAGGTATAAAATACCGACAATATGGGAAGGACCTACTTCCACTGGGGAATCCCGCCTACCAGTGACTATGCCCTCGTCTGCTGCCCGTCCCTTACACTGACGCCTATATAACCGCCAGTCTTCCTGCCTTTGCTCCAGATTCTCTTCCACCACGATGCTGTGAACACTAACTCCAAGCCTGAGGGACTGATTACCTCATCTTTTGTATATAGTTCTACTGTCTTCCTATTATGTCCAAGAATCTGTATTGATAAAGCCACTGGATGGCGGAACGTCTACAATAAAGATATCCAGATGTTGCACATGTGTCTTAACTTTCATATTGTCGGTATTTTATACCTTTCTTGCACAGGATCAAGATGATAAGAATTGAGGAGCACTGTAACAAGCCTTGTCGCCCATGATAAGTTAGTTCCTATAGTACCCAACCCTTCTCACTCATAACTAGGTGTTAAGCAATGAAGTTATGGATGATGTCCTGTGTGCCAAGATACCGTTGTGTTGCTGTGTCAGATATAATGATGAAAGTTATATAAAATAACGTCTAGTAGATGAGTAAGACAAATGCAACAGTTGTGTATCTTTAGAGCTGAAACATTTTTTTCTATTCAGTAGGAATCTTTAGTCAAATATAGAGCAGAATAAATTATAGAGAATAGTGTCATGGTGCAGAGGACATCGGTAACGGGGTTGCTACCCATAATTTCAAAATCCCCTTGTAAGCCTGTTTCTCAGAGGCCTAGCTAGGTGGCCCTGTACTGAGTTAGTGTGAGGCCGTGTCCACAGGTGTCTCCCTCACTCACCTGGTAGCTGTCCCATGGTCTGGTAGCAAGGCTCTCGCTTCTCACACTCATTGTCCGTAGGTTGATCCCCGGTAAGGGTTTAAATATTGGAACGTGTTTCCGTAAGACACCTGCTGTCCATGTTCACCTATCCGTAAAATAGGTACCTGGGTATTAGTCGACTGGTGTGGGACGCATTCTGGGGACAAAACTGACATAATTTGCCCATAATATTCTGCATAACAAGGGGCGTTCTGTATATTAGTATGTCATTGATGTCAGCTAGGACTTTATATGTTGTACATGAACTTGTAGAAATAAAGATATTATTATTATTATTATTATTATTATTATTATTATTATTATAATTATTATAATTATTATTATTGTTATTATTATTATTATTATTATTATTATTATTATTATTATTATTATTATTATTATTATTATTATTATTATTAACTCGCGAGCTACAAAATTACAAGGAACGCAACGGCGTTCCTTGTAGTTTCGTAACAACCCAGCAGCCGTAAGCCAACTAGCATCTAGACCAGCTATCCTGTAAGACAGCTAGCTCCCAAGCCAGTCTTGTATTCACACCACATCATAATGTTACACTTCACATGTTGACGTACACCCATAATCTGCACCTGTTCTGGCTTGTAACTGTGTTAAGTGCTCAGTATTCTAGTTTCATTATTTTTTCTTATTCCACGTGAGCACATTTTGTTTAAGTAGCCATTCTTGGCATCATTCTCAGTATTATTCTCAGCATCATTCTCAGCATCATTCTCGGCATCATTCTCGGTATCATTCTTACGTAGTATCACATATCTATGTTCGTTTCCACACACGATACAAATACTAATTTGTTCTGGCATTTTATTAATTTCTTTTGTGTCAGTTTCACGTCTGTTCGTTATTTTTTGTCAACATTCTAAATGTTCATAGTTCTTTATGCATTATAAGTTCATAGCGTCTCCTAGCCTTAGTTATTCCCATTTGGTTAGAAACACTTTCACGTCTGACCCTCGACAACACCTGATGTCCTGTGCAGTTTTGTGACCCAATTGTACAAAGATTTATGCTCCAGGGTTGTGTTGACATCCTCTGGTCTCATCCATCACCATCTCTGCCAGCAGGTCCAGCCCGTTTTTTGCCTTCCAAAGCCAGCGTTGGAAAGCTTTTTTAGGGAACAGTTTTTCAACCATTTCTATGAAAGAATATGCCAAAGCCAAATTCCACAGGAGCGTATAAGTTTTCATTTGTTGCATGCCAGTGCTGTGAGGTGAGGACGACCCGAGGTGCATGACCGAACGATGTAGCGTGGTTTCTACCCGTAATTACAAATTTCCCTACGTCGTCTGTTTGTCCTTGCTAGGTAGCCAGTTTTGGGGCTAGCTAACCTCACCCTTGTCTGCGTTTTGTAACCCACAGCCAACAAACCACGGTCTAGTGTACATGAGTTTACACAATCCTGCATTGCTTCTAACTCGCCAACTACCACGTGATTCTACTCAGCAATTATGGAAAAGGTGAATTGCCCCATACCAGCTACCTCACACTCCGTCATTACACATTTCCATAACTTCATCGCCTAACCACTAGTTATGAGTGAAAAGGGTTGGATTAGAGTACGATCTGCTAAACATGGGCCAGTAAGCTTGCAGCAGTGCTCCTCAATTCTTAGTGGGTCGCGCTTCCTTCAGCGTTATTGAGACATACACCTCATTTTCAGCAGTATATAAGACTCCATTCCCAACCTTCAGCTTCACATTTTTCCGGATTATGGAATTGAACTCTTCTCCAGGCTGACAGACTGACCTTAACAACGAAGTCTGCAGAGTTGATGTTGATGAATGGTTCAGAGAACCGACAAGTTGATAAATTAGAAACGTGCAATTCTTGGGTATCTTTAATGAGGAAACGTTTCGCCACACAGTGGCTTCATCAGTCCACACAAAGGAGAATGGTGAAGAACAGGAGTAGATTGAGGTAATCGGTCCCTCAGACTTGAGTTGATGTAATCAGTCCATCAATCTTAGTCAGTCATCTACTTGTCGGTATAAAATACTAATTTCATTATGGTCCCCACAAAAGTGGGGCACCATTAATATGTTTAGAAGAGGCCTATTTAATTATATCTAATTTTAATTTTATCAAAATAAAATTAATAAATAAATACGTACTCAATTATATAATTCTGAGTTATCCACTACAAAAAAATCATGAACGGAAAGTTGGAGAAGCTCAAGCTATCAATGGATGTAATGTGAGTCTCAGAGCATAATTCCTGGATGCTCATTTGATCTACTTTCAGAAAACTGTAAGTTTTGGGTGAAAAGTTTTACCAGCATACAAAAAAGACGGAGAGAAGGTATCAGGTTAAATGGAGTGTCAACCCGACGGACAACTTCTGCTGGATGTGGATCAGAGATGAAATGAAAAATATATAAACGGAATTGTAACAAGCGCTGGGGGCACTCAGCTCACACACTGAACTTCAGGGATCGATACAGATGTACGGCTGAAAAACATTAGGATGTGTTTCCACAAGACACCTGCTGTCCCCGTTCAGCCATCAGTAAAATAGGTACCTGGGTGTTAGTCGACTGGTGTGGGTCGCATCCTGGGACAAAACTGATTTATTTCCCCGAAATGCTCTGCATAACAAGCAGCTTTCTATATAGTAGTTTGTCATTGATGTCAGCAATGGTCTGTATACCTTGTACATGTACTAGCAGAAATAAAGATATTTATTATTACTCATTATTATTATTATTATTATTATTATTATTATTATTATTATTATTATTATCATCATGAAGGAATTTAAAACCTATTAGTGGGAAATTTTATGAGTGTTTCAAAGTTTACAGAGTTTAAACAATAAGTGTACCTTTTTCTACATTCATTTTTCTTTGATAACACAATATTTTATGCACGTACTCTATTAAAGGTCTACATCACATTGTGAGGAAACCTTATTTGGAATCAGGAACCCAAATATAAACTCAGTGGAATTGGTCAACAAAGAGGTAGTAGAAGGAAACGAATGACTCCCTTTAAACTAATAGTAAGAGGGTAAGAAATAAGCTAGACGAGCTAAAATTAACTGCATGAGCTGGAGGCATACCATGATCTTCCTCCTGCATGAGCAGGAGGAAGATCATGGTAATGAATATTTTGCTGTGAATTCGGATTTTAGTCTTTTGTCAGTGTATTCGGACTTCAGGCTTTTGATGGAGTTCCACATCAGATGTTGAGAAAAGTAGTGGCACATGGAACTGAAGGAGAAATTTCTTCTTGAATAGAGGCGTGGTTGACAGATAGGCAACAGAGAGTTTGCTTTAACGGGGAGAAATCAAGGTGGAAATGCGTCACAAGTATTGCTCTACTGGATAAGTGTTGAGCCCTATGTTGTTCATAGTATATATGAACGACGAAGATGAGGAAATAAATAGCGACAAAAGCAAGTTTGCCGATGACTCCAAAATAGCCTGTCTTATCATAAAAAAATGTAAATTTTGGAAGTAAATGACATAAAATACAGACACAATGGAAAAATAAACGCATAACCAGTATAATGTGATCCTCTACTGACAACGTTTCGCTCACACAGTGGGCTTTGTCAGGTCACAAACAGATTTTCCTGGGTGAAAGGTACGTGAGTGTTTATAGGATTGAGTCAGGGGGAGAATGCTGGGTAGGTTAGATCAAAACCTGCATGTGACAATCGTCCGAGTACGGTGATAGAGGCTAGGATCTTGGGTATCTTTAAAAAGAGATTGAACAAGTATATGAGAGGACCTTCTGTAGTGTTCCTCCATTCCTATGTTCTTATGTGGGATAACGATGAAGAAGTTTCTTGGCAAGCGGGTTCAGCTGAACTGTCCATCTATTTTTTTCAAAACTGATGAACTGATTATATCAACTCAAGAGTGAGGGACTGATTACCTCAAACTCCTCCTGTTCTTCACCATTCTCCTTTATATTGGACTGATGAAGCCACTGTGTGGCGAAACATTCCTTCAATAAAGTTTCCCATACGTTGCATAAGTGTCTCAATCTTGAACATTAAAATGGTATAAAATACCGACAGGTTGTTAGGTAAGACACATATGCAACAGTTAGGTATCTAACTGTTGCATATGTGTCTTGTCTCAATCTTAAACTTGTCGGTTTTAAACCATTTATCACAACATTAATAATAATAAAAATAGCTAGATATATTTCGGTCACTTCTCGATGCGATGAAGGTATCCCCGTTCTCCATAGTTGCAGTCCTCTGTGCCTCAAATGCAGGATACTGCAATAATGCAGAGGGCTGCACAAGTTGATTTATCAGTTAAATATTTGTGTTTAAAATTTGAAGATAATCAGAAGAAGCATTCTCGTCATTATACGGAAACTAATATCCAAATTTCTACAAAAACAAATTTATATTAGGACGCATACGGTACAAATTTAATTCAAACCTTTCAAAGAGACCAATATCCTTAAATGCAGAAATAGATTAAGCTGGAAGCCTCTCATAAATTGCATTATCACTATGTACGTGGACCAGTCTTGAGTCTAATCAGATGAGAAAATCAGAAATTAGCGTTTCAAAACCAAAATTTCAGTTTTTTCCAATTTCTTCCCAAGAAAGTGAACTGAGGCCAACGCAGGCTAAAATCAAGAAAGTTTTAAGTAAGCCTATTGTACTAACATTTAAGAATGGTCTTGAAGGTACACAGATGGTATAGACACATAAAATAATTTGATTGAAACACTGACCTATTTACGATGAAAAGAGACATTCCTCAATTATTTCAGGGAAACCAATTTTAATGATAAAACTGGCATATTATAATATGAAATACCTGACATGAAGAGATTGTTTCTCTCAAGAAAACAGCGATAAAAGTTTATAGCTGACAAATATATGCATTTTTCATTTATTTCCTAAATCCACGAAAAAAAAAGGATTCCTTTCACAATTGTTATATTTTAATCAGAGAAGAAACTGTTAAACCCTTAGGGTTTATTTACCGCCTGTGATATGGAAAGCATTCAATTTCGATTCACATAAATGTAAGATAATTCCCATTCCTTGAATCAAGAGCCCTTACTAGCATCATGGGGGAAAACAATGCAATATGGTGAAATGTGTTTTTTTCTGTTAGTGGCAAATAGGCTGATTAGAGGAGCTTTTGTCCAGTAATCACACGGGAAGAAAAATATTGTAGTGGTCTATGAATTATCATGCATAGAGCACCTATGTATCATCTTGCATAGAGCACCTATGTATCATTATGCATAGAGCACCTATGTATCATCTTGCATAGAGCACCTATGTATCATTATGCATAGAGCACCTATGTATCATCTTGCATAGAGCACCTATGTATCATTATGCATAGAGCACCTATGTATCATTATGCATAGAGCACCTATGTATCATCTTGCATAGAGCACCTATGTATCATCTTGCATAGAGCACCTATGTATCATTATGCATAGAGCACCTATGTATCATCTTGCATAGAGCACCTATGTATCATTATGCATAGAGCACCTATGTATCATCATGCATAGAGCACCTATGTATCATCTTGCATAGAGCACCTATGTATCATTATGCATAGAGCACCTATGTATCATCTTGCATAGAGCACCTATGTATCATTATGCATAGAGCACCTATGTATCATCTTGCATAGAGCACCTATGTATCATTATGCATATAGTACCTATGTATCATTATGCATAGAGCACCTATGTATCATTATGCATATAGTACCTATGTATCATCTTGCATAGAGCACCTATGTATCATTATGCATAGAGCACCTATGTATCATCTTGCATAGAGCACCTATGTATCATTATGCATAGAGCACCTATGTATCATCATGCATAGAGCACCTATGTATCATCTTGCATAGAGCACCTATGTATCATTATGCATAGAGCACCTATGTATCATCTTGCATAGAGCACCTATGTATCATTATGCATAGAGCACCTATGTATCATCTTGCATAGAGCACCTATGTATCATTATGCATAGAGCACCTATGTATCATCTTGCATAGAGCACCTATGTATCATTATGCATAGAGCACCTATGTATCATCATGCATAGAGCACCTATGTATCATCTTGCATAGAGCACCTATGTATCATTATGCATAGAGCACCTATGTATCATCTTGCATAGAGCACCTATGTATCATTATGCATAGAGCACCTATGTATCATCTTGCATAGAGCACCTATGTATCATTATGCATATAGTACCTATGTATCATTATGCATAGAGCACCTATGTATCATTATGCATATAGTACCTATGTATCATCTTGCATAGAGCACCTATGTATCATTATGCATAGAGCACCTATGTATCATCTTGCATAGAGCACCTATGTATCATTATGCATAGAGCACCTATGTATCATCATGCATAGAGCACCTATGTATCATCTTGCATAGAGCACCTATGTATCATTATGCATAGAGCACCTATGTATCATCTTGCATAGAGCACCTATGTATCATTATGCATAGAGCACCTATGTATCATCTTGCATAGAGCACCTATGTATCATTATGCATATAGTACCTATGTATCATTATGCATAGAGCACCTATGTATCATTATGCATATAGTACCTATGTATCATCTTGCATAGAGCACCTATGTATCATTATGCATATAGTACCTATGTATCATCTTGCATAGAGCACCTATGTATCATTATGCATATAGTACCTATGCATGAAAATATTTGTGAATATTACCTGAAATACATTACACAAATATTTTAAACAAATATTTTAATTTTGAAAATGATCGAATAAAGTATTTCCAAGTTAAAAGCAGAATATTCTCGAAAAGTTGAAATATAATTAGGGATGCCTCTTAAAATCCGAGATTCTTTATAATAATAATAATAATAATAATAATAATAATAGTAGTAGTAGTAGTAGTAGTAGTAGTAGTAGTACTTTTAATATTACTAATAATGAAAGTGATAATAATAATAATAATAATAATAATAATATTATTATTATTATTAGTAGTAGTTGCAGTAGTAGTAGTAGTAGTAGTAGCAGTAATACTTTTAATATTACTAATAATGAAAGTGATAATAATAATAATAATAATAATAATAATAATAATAATTATAATAACAATAATAATGAGAATAATAATAAGATGAAATATTCAAAATAATAACAAAAAAGACTAAATAATAATAATAATATTCATAATAATAATAATAATAATTTTTTAATTAAAATTATTATATTTTTATTATTAGTATTAATATTATAATTATTAGTAGTATTAGTATTATTTCAAATTAATTATCAGACTGAATTATCTCATATTAAATAATAAACACATATTTCAGAGGTTAATGCAGGTTGTCAATTATCTCCTACTTAACTAAAGTGACTTTCTTCATCTCTGCTACACGATGAGTAAACACAGTCATAAATGGTTGGAATCCTCCCCACTTGCACTTTACTTTAAGACACTGATGAGAATGTTTTGACGTCGTATATTGCGGATTATCTCCAGTGTTTCTTCATGGTCATAGTCTCAAGACCATGAACTGTCCCCAACTCTTCCCTCAGTACGTACTTAAAACCTAAGATTATAAAGTTTGACAAACTGATTTGCAAAGACTGACAATGGGGCGGCAGTAAATGTTATGCAAAATTCTCTGTTCCTAATTACCAGTAGGCCTTCTTGCTTGCGTCAGGCATACCCACTGCTATATCTTTCAAGCATTCATGTTCCAGTAGGATTTTTTTCCACCCAGCAGTTTTGTGACATAGCTTTACCAAAGGTGACGCTACTGTGTCGCCCCAGCGTCTCGTAAATCTTTATATGTTCATTTTTTTTTTCTGAAAGTAATACATGTATATGATTCACGAATTTATGATGACATGATTGCAAACAAATCACAGAACAAGTGAAGCATGATTTCATGAACCAGTGGAAATCAAGCTGGTCTGTTTCAGGCCTCGCATACACCAATCGTTCTATGATTTAGCAAGATATTAGATACACTGGTCTATAACTCGGAGCTTCTCTTATGTCACCAGTTCTTTTTATATATATATAAATATTGAAAGCACTAGTCTTTTTCGAATTTCTTGTCAGTTGTCCAGATTGAAGAGACTGACTGAACCCGCGGTCAGAGTGTCTCAAAACTCCAGCCCGTCGCGTTAGACTGATTGAATATTTTGGCTCGTGAGTCACATAGCTGGTTTGTTCCTTTTCTCAGTCTGCAAGGTTCATTTGTTACATCTAATTCATTTACTATATTTTCTTCTCTTTCTCCCCCCTCCTCTTCTTTGCATATAGATGATACAGTCTTCTATTCATCTATTTGGGATCATTTTAATTTGACCTAATGTGCAACATGTGGGAATTACTTGTAGACATTTCGCCATCCAGTAAGTTCATCAATACAATACACAGACATTATCTGATGACTCTAGAAATATATACAGAAGACAGTGGAAAACGTGGAGAGCGTATAAACCTGTAGTGGAAGGAAGGCGGGGTAGGGGGTCGGCCTAGGAAATGTTGCAGGGAAGGGGTAATGGTAGTTTTGTGTGCGAGGGCTTGGACTTCCAGCATGCATGCATTAGAGCGTTAGATAGGACTGCAGACAAAAGCTTTTTTTTAGAACTTGACGTGCTGTTGGAGTGTAAGCAATGTAACGTTTATGAAATGATTAAGGGAAACCGGCAGGCCGGACTTTAGTCCTGGATATGGGAAGTACAGTGTCTGCACTCTGAAGGAGGGGTGTTAATGTTACAGTTTTATAACTGTAGTGTAAGCACGCCTCTGGCAGGACAGTGATAGAGTGAATGATGAAAAATTTCCTTTTTCGGGCCACCTTGACTTGGTGGGAAACGGCCAATGTGTTAATAAAATAATAAAAATATTTTCGTCTCTCTTTCCCCTTTTCATATGCAGAAGTTTTGTTGGAATTATCTTTGCCCAAGGTTAAGTGTTGAAGGTTATCTTCAACAGCTCAACTCATTGGTTCTACTATATCAGAATTTTTTTATTGCCGTTTTGTTTTTCGTCTGATTTCGTTAATTTATGACCTATTTTAAGAAACGTACATTCAGCCTACTTTGACGAAGTTTCAATAAATGAAATCTGGCAGAATGACAGCACGTACTGGCACTGCCAGTTTTTGTTTTGGTCACTCCCTACTAAAAGCCATAAATGAAATCGAAAGAAACCAAAAGTATTTCTTCTCTTATGCCAAATCAAAGTCGAGAACAACGTCCAGTATTGGGCCCCTACTTAAACAAGATGGGTCCTACACAGATGACAGCAAGGAAATGAGTGAGCTACTCAAGTCCCAATATGACTCAGTTTTTAGCAAGCCGCTAACCAGACTGAGAGTCGAAGATGAAAATTAATTTTTTATGAGAGAGCCACAGAATTTGGTTAACACAAGCCTATCCGATGTTATCCTGAGGCCAAATGACTTCGAACAGGCGATAAATGACATGCCCATGCACTGCCCCAGGGCCAGACTCATGGAACTCCGTGTTCATCAAGAACTGCAAGAAGCCCCTATCACGAGCCTTTACCATCCTATGGAGAGGGAGCATGGACACGGGGGTCGTCCCACAGTTACTAAAAACAACAGACATAGCCCCACCCCACAAAGGGGGCAGTAAAGCAACAGCAAAGAACTACAGACCGATAGCACTAACATCCCATATCATAAAAATCTTTGAAAGGGTCCTAAGAAGCAAGATCACCACCCATCTAGAAACCCATCAGTTACACAACACAGGGCAACATAGATTTAGAACAGGTCGCTCCTGTCTGTCTCAACTATTGGATCACTACGACAAGGTCCTAGATGCACTAGAAGACAAAAAGAATGCAAATGTAATATATACAGACTTTGCAAAAGCCTTCGACAAGTGTGACCATGGCGTAATAGGGCACAAAATGCGTGCTAAAGGAATAACAGGAAAAGTCGGTCGATGGATCTATAATTTCCTCACTAACAGAACACAGTAGTAGTCAACAGAGTAAAGTCCGAGGCAGCAATTTCACCTGCCTTGAAAGGTGCTGTTAGTGTGCAGCAATATTCCAGCCTAGATAGAACAAGTGACCAGAAGAGTGTCATCATGGGCTTGGCCTCCCTAGTTTTGAAGGTTCTCATTATCCATCCTGTCATTTTTCTAGCAGATGCGATTGATACAATGTTATGGTCCTTGAAGGTGAGATCCTCCGACATGATCACTCCCAGGTTTTTGACGTTGGTGTTTCGCTCTATTTTGTGGAAGGAATTTGTTTTGTACTCTGAAGATTTAATTTCCTCGTGTTTACCATATCTGAGTAATGGAAATTTCTCATCGTTGAACTTCATATTGTTTTCTGCAGCCCGCTGAAAGATTTGGTTGATGTCCGCCTGGAGCCTTGCAGTGTCTGCAATGGAAGACACTGTCATGCAGATTCGGGTGTCATCTGCAAAGGAAGACACTGTGCTGTGGCTGAAATCCTTGTCTATGTCGGATATGAGGATGAGGAACAAGATGGGAGCGAGTACTGTACCTTGTGGAACAGCTTTTCACCGTAGCTGCCTCGGACTTTACTCTGTTGACTACTACTCTCTGTGTTCTGTTAGTGAGGAAATTATAGATCCATCGACCGACTTTTCCTGTTATTCCTTTAGCACGCATTTTGTGCCCTATTACGCCATGGTCACACTTGTCGAAGGCTTTTGCAAATTCTGTATATATTACATCTGCATTCTTTTTGTCTTCTAGTGCATTTAGGACCTTGTCGTAGTGATCCAATTGTTGAGACAGACAGGAGCGACCTGTTCTAAACCCATGTTGCCCTGGGTTGTGTAACTGATGGGTTTCTAGATGGGTGGTGATCTTGCTTCTTAGGACCCTTTCAAAGATTTTTATGATATGGGATGTTAGTGCTATCGGTCTGTAGTTCTTGGCTGTTGCTTTACTGCCCCCTTTGTGGAGTGGGGCTATGTCTGTTTTAGTAACTGTGGGACGACCCCCGTGTCCATGCTCCCTCTCCATAGAATGGAAAAGGCTCGTGATAGGGGCTTCTTGCAGTTCTTGATGAACACGGAGTTCCACGAGTCTGGCCCTGGGGCAGAGTGCATGGGCATGTCATTTATCGCCTGTTCGAAGTCATTTGGCGTCAGGATAACATCGGATAGGCTTGTGTTAACCAAATTCTGTGCCTCTCTCATAAAAAATTCATTTTGATCTTCGACTCAGTCTGGTTAGCGGCTTGCTAAAAACTGAGTCATACTGGGACTTGAGTAGCTCACTCATTTCCTTGCTGTCATCTGTGTAGGACCCATTGTCAGTGGAACGCCTTCCATCTGAACAAAAGAAACTAATGGAAAAATAAAGAAACGACTAGGAAAAATATGAATAATGATTTGAGGATTTTACTTAAAATTTAAATAAAAAAATGGCCTTCGGTTCTTGTAGTTGGGCAGGAGTAGGTAAGGCCCTGGATAGATCTTCTGATATTATTGATGTAGCTTATCCTGGGCGGATGGTGATAGTTCGGTGTTTTGGAATCTCCTACCACTTGGATGGAGCACCACAAGTAGAACAAGTAAGGGCCAGTAGTAGTCCAATAATGTTAATAAGTCTCATTAACAAATGTCTTGTTCCTTTATCTGGCGTCTATCCTGGATGACCACGCCAGGAACAGAGCTGGTAATAAGAAAAAATAACTGGTTACCAATGGTCATGATAATATAACATTTAAGAATGGAAAAGAATGATAAATGCCAAAATCATTACTGGTAACCAGCAAACAAAATAAAGGAACAAATAGTAATACTCCTGGTAGATCACTCTACCTGATTAGAAGAGTGGAGGTGAAGTGACTCTCCGAACTTCAACCCACACCAGGTAAGGTCAATATTACCAGGAGTAGAAATTTGAACAAATCAGACACCAAAAACTAGTTTCGCCCCAGCCCGCCTGAGGGGGGATGGGGGTGCGCGACGTAACTCGCTAATGGTTCCTGGTTGCCTGAACAACCTTAACCCCACCTACGCCTACTTTTCCCTCACAATACCCCCTTCCAAAACTTATGGACGGAGTCAATAAGTCAACGAACAGAGGGAAAAGAACTAAATACAACCTCGGTTCAGCCAATCTGAAAAGTGGTTTTCAGAGCCAGAAATATAAACGACTTTAAACTTATAGGGCTGAATAGCCAGAGCCCATCTCAAGAGTCTGCTATTTGACCCTTTAAAGTTTTCCAAGTACATCAGTGGCTTGTGATCTGTTTCAAGCACAAAGGGTTTACCGTATAGGTAGTATTTGAATCTACTTATACCCCATACTAAAGCATAACATTCTTTCTCCACAGTGGAATATCTTTTTTCTCTGGGCAGAAGCTTCTTACTGGCGAAAGATACTAGGAAAGGTGTCTCCTCATAATATTGAAGCAGTACAGCCCCGAGTCCAGAATGGGAGGCATCTGTTCGGAGACAAAATATTTTATTAATATCTGGTAATTTTAGGACAGGGGGGTTTGAAAATATCCTTTTAATTTCTTCGAAGCTTTGGATGGCTTCCTCAGAACAACTAAGAGGTTCCTTGACACCCTTTTTCAAATAGTCTGTTAGAACTGAAGTTAAACTACTTAAATTAGGTACAAAACTTCTATAGAAGTTTACAGATCCAAGGAAACTTCTTAATAACTTTTTGGTAGCAGGGAACGTACTTTCTAAAACAACTTTGGTCTTATTAGGAAGTGGTGAGAAGTTGTTGTCAGAGATAATGAACCCAAGGTATTGTACCTTATGATTGCCAAGAAAGCACTTTTGTGGTTTAACTGTAAGTCCATGAGTTCTTAGTCTTTTCAAAACAAGCGCTAGTGTATTTAGATGATCTTCCCAGACACTTGTCATGATATAAATATTATCAAAATACACTGATACATTCTTTAGATCAGAAAGAACTATTCTCATAAGCCTAATATACGTGGCACACACGGTAACCAAGCCGAAAGGCATTGTGCGATATTGCATTAGACCTCTATGAGTAGGGAAAGCAGTGTATGGTTTCGAGTCTGGGTGTAATGGCACTTGATGGTATGCTTGTGAGATGTCTAATTCTGAGAAGAATTTGCAGTCATGGAATTTATACAAGTCATGATCAATTACTGGCATGGGTTCTGCATCCCATTTAGTTATAGTATTTAAATAACGAAAATCTTGTGCCAGTCGGTAAGAATTATTGGGTTTCTTAACCATAACAACTGGTGACCAGAAAGCTGATTTCGAAGGTTCTATGATGTTTAAGTTAAATAGTTTGTCAACCTCATTATCAAAAGTTTTCCGTAAGTGAACGGGAACAGGGTAGATTTTCCGCCTTACTGGTTCATGATCCGACAATTCAATCTTGTGTACAATAGTGGTGGTAAGTCCTGGTACCTCTGTGAATACGTCAGAAAATGTATTTACCAAGGCACTTACTTGAGACTTTTGTTTCTTTGACAAGTCGTTGTAAATGTTGACATTTGACTTCTTTGGTGAGGGATCATGCGTTAAGATATCCAGTAGTTCCTTCGATTCTGTAAAAGACTCGTCATTTATAATACAAACTCTACACTCGTACGAATCACCACTTGTAACCAAGCTGTAAGAAGTAGTATCTTCGTCAAAGGAATTTACACAAAGATTAACTTCTCTTCGATGGTACCGTTTCAAAATATTGACGCGATACATTCTTTCTATACCCTTGACATCCAAGATATAATCTACCTTATTACAGACCTTCACTACTTTATACGGTCCGCGCCAGGTAATTAGCAATTTGTTGGATTTGTCAGGTAGGAGAACTAAAACTTCATCACCAACATTAAACGTACGCTTGGAGCTTTTATGGTCAAAATAGGTCTTGTACGTTTCCATAGACATCTCTAGGTTTTTACCGACCAAAGCGGCGGTTTCTTCCAATCTTTCCCTTAGATCTAAAAGAAACTGATAGCTGTTTTGAACCTCAGGTTTAATATCTTTGGACCAAAGTTCATTCAAAATAAATAGTGGTCCACGAGCTTGTCTCCCATAAAGCAATTCAAAAGGGGAATAACCAAGGGAATCACTTGGAATCTCGCGCATTGCGAAAAGAGCACATGGTAGGAATCTATGCCAGTCCGTTGGTTTAAGAATACATAGTTTTTTTAATATTGACTTTAGGATGGCAAGTCGCTCCACTCTTCCGTTACACATCGGATGGTAAGGTGTAGTGAAGAGGTTTAACACCCACAAGTTGATAAACGTGTTCCATTAATTCTGAAGTGAATTGTGCCCCTTTATCCGACAGAATTTCACGAGGTATACCTACACGTGAAAAAATAGAAAATAAGGCTTCTGCGACTTCTATGGACGTAATGGATTTTAAGGGTACCGCCTCTGGGAAGCTGGACGCATAGTCAATCATAGTTAAAATATATTTATGTCCTCCTGATGACCGAGGTGTGATAGGACCAACTATATCTACTGCAACCCTTGCGAAAGGGACTGAGAAAATTGGCATCTTTACCATAGGAACTCTCCTAGCTCTACCCTTTTGCGTGGAAAGTTGACATACGTGACATGATCTGCAGTACTTATAGATGTCAGAGGACATACTAGGCCAGACATATAGGTCCTTGATTTTATTATAGGTCTTCCTATGTGAAAAATGGCCAGAGACTGGTAAATCATGAGAAATCTTTAAAATGGTTTCCCGGCAATCCTGCGGAATGACTAACAGGCTTCGACCAACGTCATTGGGTTTGTCCGCAGACACTAGTCTTGTACAAAAGATCGTGTTTGAACTCAAACTTGTAAGAAAATGTCTTTCTCTGTATCACCTTGCCATTTAAAGCTAACTTCCGAGATTCCTCTAAGGAAGGAAAAGTCTTTTGAAGACCCTCTAAATCTATGTGAGACAGCTCAATTGGCTTTTCTTTGGAAAGAACTAATGGGTGGATAGGTTTTACCTTAGACTGAGCTCTGGTAAGGACGTTAATTGTGTCTAGTTGTTGAAAAGATTGTGCCACACGTAGTTTTCCACTGGTGTCTGCGTTGTCCAGTTTAAGTGACTGACTTACTAAAGGTGTTACCGGAGTTTTGTAACCATCAGCTCTCTGATTTAAGTTATCGAACTGAATCTCATCTGTAACTATCTGTGAAGAAACAGATATTAGGTTCCAACCCTTCCTTGGAAACTCCAAATTCCAAACAGTCCTTCTCAGATGGGAAAGTAGCCCCTTGTATGTTCCCAGCCAAAACAGAACACGAGGTTATCGGGGCAACTACGGCATCTACCCATCCTGAGAACCATTTGCACCTAACGAAACACCTGACTCTTGGAAAAGAATCGCTTCTTAAATAGTCAGTTAATTTAGTGGACTTATAACGTGAAGAGTCTAGGTTAGGGAAAAGCTTACTTGAGATAACAATACAGGAACATCCAGTGTCTCTAAGAATGGTTGACACATTCGTGCCATTGACTGTACCTTCACTAAAAGGTGCGTTTATGTTTGATTCAGTGAAACATTTACCGACATTTTCCCCTTTTTTTCTAGGACAGTCGGGCCGTCTATGACCCCATTCATTACAGTTGAAACACTTTACTGTGAAGGCCGTGGAATTCCTTGGTATGGAGGGTTTGGATCCCTCACATTGCTTAGGCACAACAGGCTTATATCTTCTACGCTCTTTAGGGTAGTTTTTATGAGCGCACGCATATATATCAGCAGCTTGTGCCATTTCCGTAGCCGTATGAATGTTTCTTTCTTTAATGAATATTCGTAAGTCAGAGTTTACAGAAGAAAGGAATTGATCTCTTACCATCAGGTCTCGTAAAGATTCGAAATCGTGGTCAACCTCAGCACTATCAATCCACGAATCAAATAATCTGAAAAGTGTTGTCAAGAATTGCATATAATTTTGATTAGGAGTTATTTTAATGTGTCTAAACTCAGACCTGTAACTATGATTAGTTTTTTTGAAAGCCTGAAGTATAGCTTTCTTCAGCAGGCTATAACTAGAAATAACCTCAGAGGGTAGGGTGGAATAGACATTTAATGCTGAACCTGACAGTAGTAAGCCAAGCCTAGTAGCCCAAGAATCTGATGGCCAGTCACAGAGTAGCAGTACTCTCAAATCGAGTAATATATGCCGCTATGTCATCTTGTTCTGAGAAAGGTGGTATTTGTGGCATCCTAATATTAGGTTCTTGGGAAGGGTATTCTAGTACCCCTTCATCTATTTTCTGCTTAGATAGTTCTACCTTCTTGGCTTCTAATTCCAACCTTGATTGTTCTAACTAAATTTCCTTCATTTTGAAGGCTACCTCTCTTGCCTGAACTCTATCTGCTCTAGCTAACCTTTCCTGCTCGATTTTATCCTCCCGAGCTAGTCTTTCCTGTTCCTTTTTCTCTTCCCGAGCTAGTCTTTCCTGTTCCTTTTTCTCTTCCCGAGCTAGTCTTTTCTCCTCTAGAGCTAGTCTTTCCTGTTCCTCTTTCTTTTCTCGTGCTAGTCTTTCCTGTTCCTTTACCCGTTCGTCTTTCTTTACAATAGCCATTTTAGCAGTAATGTAACTTATCAAGGCTTTGTCCAGTAAATCCCATTTCCTTTCCAGCTTTCAACCAGAAATCTAAAGAATCCATCTCGTAAAAAGAAATATTACGCACCCAACTTCAACTGTCTTAATTAAAACTAACAGGAACGTCTGTTACAAAAGAGGGAGACAGTCCGCACACTTTAAACTTCCCAAAGTAGAAAATGAAATAAATATTTCTCCCTGGAAGAATATACTAGTGGGCCCCAATAGCCTTCACTAAGCAAAATACACACGGTTCACACAGGAGGGGTTATCAAAGTTCCCCAGGTCCAACAAAGAGGTAAATTTCTAAACCGAACCTTAGAACCAAACAACGGTAAGTCAACCAGACTACCAGTAATGACTTGACACCTCAACTAACTCACCCTTTTCTATCTTAAATGTTATACTCACAACCAGTTGAACCATCAGGACGATGTTGCTTCAAGAGTCGGATCCTGGCAAGGTTGCCATTGTCAGTGGAACGCCTTCCATCTGAACAAAAGAAACTAATGGAAAAATAAATAAACGACTAGGAAAAATAAAAATAATGATTTGAGGATTTTACTTAAAATTTAAATATAATAAAAAAATGGCCTTCGGTTCTTGTAGTTGGGCAGGAGTAGGTAAGGCCCTGGATAGATCTTCTGATATTATTGATGTAGGTTATCCTGGGCGGATGGTGATAGTTCGGTGTTTTGGAATCTCCTACCACTTGGATGGAGCACCACAAGTAGAACAGGTAAGGGCCAGCAGTAGTCCAATAATGTTAATAAGTCTCATTAACAAATGTCTTGCTCCTTTATCTGGCGTCTATCCTGGATGACCACGCCAGGAACAGAGCTGGTAATAAGAAAAAATAAACTGGTTACCAATGGTCATGATAATATAACATTTAAGAATGGAAAAGAATGATAAATGCCAAAATCATTACTGGTAACCAGCAAACAAAAGAAAGGAACAAACAGTAATACTCCTGGTAGATCACCTTACCTGATTAGGAGAAGAGTGGAGGTGAAGTGACTCTCCAAACTTCAACCCACACCAGGTAAGGTCAATATTACCAGGAGTAGAAATTTTAACAAATCATACACCAAGAACTAGTTTCGCCCCAGCCCGCCAGAGGGGGGAGCTGCGCGACGTAACTCGCTAATGGTTCCTGGTTGCCTGAACAACCTTAACCCCACTTACGCCTACTTTTCCCTCACACCCATCTTGTTTAAGTAGGGGCCCAATACTGGACTTTGTTCTCGACTTTGATTTGGCATAGGAGAAGAAATACTTTGGGTTTCTTTCGATTTCGTTTATGGCTTTTAGTTCTTCCCGCGATTCCTGACTCCTATAAGATTCCTTTAGCTTAAGTTCGATGCTTGCTATTTCTCTGACCAGTGTCTCCCTACGCATTTCAGATATATTGACCTCTTTTAGCCGCTCTGTTATTCTTTTCCGTCGCCTGTAAAGGGAGCGCCTGTCTTTTTCTATTTTACATCTGCTCCTCCTTTTTCTTAGAGGAATAAGCCTTGTGCATACATCGAGTGCCTCCAAGTTAATCTGTTCTAGGCATAAGTTGGGGTCTGTGTTGCTTAGTATATCTTCCCAGCTTATATCGGTTAGGACTTGGTTTACTTGGTCCCACTTTATGTTTTTGTTATTGAAGTTGAATTTGGTGAATGCTCCCTCGTGACTAGTCTCATTATGTCGGTCTGGGGCTCCACGCATACATGTCTGAACCTCAATTATGTTGTGATCTGAGTATATTGTTTTTGATATGGTGACATTTCTTATCAGATCATCATTGTTAGTGAAGATGAGGTCTAGTGTATTCTCCAGTCTAGTAGGTTCTATTATTTGCTGGTTTAAATTGAATTTTGTGCAGAGATTTAAAAGCTCGTGTGAGTGTGAGTTTTCATCAGAGTTGCCTCCTGGTGTTATTACTGCAACAATATTATTTGCTATATTCCTCCATTTTAGGTGCCTTAAGTTGAAATCCCTCAGGAGCAAGATGTTGGGTGCAGGAGCTGGAAGATTTTCCAGACAGTGGTCAATTTTTAACAGCTGTTCCTGGAATTTATGGGATGTTGCATCCGGAGGCTTGTAGACTACCACAATGACTAGGTTTTGGTTCTCGACCTTTACTGCTAAAGCTTCCACTACATCATTTGAGGCATTAAGCAGTTCTGTGCAAACAAGTGACTCTGCAATGTACAGGCCAAGCCCCCCCCCCTTTTGCCTGCTCACTCTGTCACATCTGTATAGGTTGTAACCTGGGATCCATATTTCGTTGTCCAAGTGATCCTTTATGTGGGTCTCAGTGAAAGCCGCGAACATTGCCTTTGCCTCTGCAAGCAGTTCATGGATGAAAGGTATTTTGTTGTTTGTTGCTGGCTTTAGACCCTGTATATTTGCAAAGAAGAATGTCATCGGACTGGTGGTATTGTTGGTACTGGGGGGGGGGGATTTTTTTTCCGGCATTAGTATCTGTATCTGTTGGTTTGGAGTGGAGGCCATCGACTGTGGTTCCACTCCAGGAATGACTGGATTTGGTGTACGATTTCTGCCATTTCCTGCCAGTTTTTTTTCCTTCCTGGCACTAAAAAACCTCTCCCTCTTGAGTGGCTGTGGCTACCCAGGTTTTCCCATGGCCTGGATGTTTTGTATCTTTTTGTCCCCTTTAGATGGTGTGCCTGGCAATTTAAATTATAGCACAGTCTTTCCTGTACTGAAGAGGTACACATTTCAGGGTGAAAAAGCTTACAGGAAGGGAGTTTGCATTTTCCTGTTGTCTTATGGGCACGGCATTTTCTAGGGTGGTCATAGTTGCACGTCCCGTCTGTTTTTCCAGATTTCCCATGCCTGCAGATACCAAGTGCATAGTATGTGCACAGGCTTGGTTTCCGTTTGCCTTGGGTTTCTGTGACTGTATTCCCTGTTGGTGCATGTTTCCCTGTCTTATTCCTATCCTCCCTAGCACCAACAATGGAGCTCCCACCAGTTGTTTTTGGTAATATATCCTCACTATTGCTAGTGGAGTCCTCTTGTTTGCTATTTTCTGTGGTATTTCTAGTTTGCAATATTGGTTTTATCTTATCTTTGACTACACTTGTTTCCCCACTACGGCTCCTGTCCCCTATGAGGTCATTTATATGTATTCCTTCCTGCGTATAATTCCCGACTACCTGGACAAAATCTCCAGCTTCACCATTACTGTCTCCCAGGACAGCACCTCCAGCTTCACCATTACTGTCTCCCAGGACAGCACCTCCAGCTTCACCATTACTGTCTCCCAGGACAGCACTATCAGCCCCACATTTACTGACTACCAGGACATCACCTCCAGCCTTACAGTTTCTGACTACATGGCCAGTATCAAGGGCAGTACCATTCAGCCCAGACTTTTTATGTTCCCATCTGTTGTAGAAAGCTTCCAGGTTGTCTATGAAAGCAGCTTTGATGTTATCCTCTTTTAATACCCTCTTTTAATACATGATTATATACACCTGGAAAATCCTAGATGGACTAGTACCGAACTTGCACACGAAAATCACTCACTACGAAAGCAAAAGACTTGGCAGACGATGCAACATCCCCCCAATGAAAAGCAGGGGTGTCACTAGCACGTTAAGAGACCATACAATAAGTGTCAGGGGCTGTTCAACTGCCTCCCAGCATACATAAGGGGGATTACCAACAGACCCCTGGCAGTCTTCAAGCTGGCACTGGACAAGCACCTAAAGTCGGTTCCTGACCAGCCGGGCTGTGGCTCGTACGTTGGTTTGCGTGCAGCCAGCAGTAACAGCCTAGTTGATCAGGCTCTGATCCACCAGGAGGCCTGGTCACAGACCGGGCCGCAGGGGCGTTGACCCCCGGAACTCTCTCCAGGTAAACTCCAGGTGATAAAACCAGGCCCGGTGGCCTGGTGGCTAAAGCTCCCGCTTCACACACGGAGGGCCCGGATTCGATTCCCGGCGGGTGGAAACATTCCGACACGTTTCCTTACACCTATTGTCCTGTTCACCTAGCAGCAAATAGGTACCTGGGTGTTAGTCGACTGGTGTGGGTCGCATCCTGGGGGACAAGATTAAGGACCACAATGGAAATAAGTTAGACAGTCCTCGATGACGCACTGACTTTCTTGGGTTATCCTGGGTGGCTAACCCTCCGGGGTTAAAAATCCGAACGAAATCTTATCTTATCTTATCTAATCCCATTTTTTCACGATAAGAAATACTGTAATATACCTTATATTCATCCCCCCCAAAATACAGTTCATAAGTTTTTGGCATTCAACAAAATATCTGCCTTTTATCCCCCAAATACACACACAAAAATTGGGATATTTGAAAAATCTCATCATCATCTCGTAAAACATTTATTGCTTTATGATCAGTGTAAGTAAGTAAGTAAGTAAGTAAGTAAGTTTATTCAGGTATACACAAATACAGTTACATAGAATTATCATACATAGCAGCATATGTGTAGAGAACCTGGGATAACCCAAAAAAGTCAGACAGAGTGACTCAACATGAAGAAAACGTAGCTAGAACAATACACAGGTCAAGATTGGAATTTCAATTCATAAGGATTATCGACTGGACGAAGATAGGAAAACAGTGTGTGTTGTGTTCGCTAATCTGTGTTAGTTTACGCACAGATTAGCGTCATTCCTGGTGATCCTTGGACTGTGTTCAGTGCTTCAGAGCAGTGAGCCACGAGAGGGTGGCTACGGGCCCCGACTGGGGCTCTGAGCCTCACAGCTCTGCACCCAGTGTGGGCGGCTGTGAGGTCACAGGCAGCAGCTCTGCTGCTGGCTCTGTCCCCACACCTACAGTCACCATGACAGATCCAGGAGAGCGGCCTAAACGTTCCTTGGAATGCGGGGACGAGTTGGAGGACGACGTGGGGCAGGTGGGAGCCCCCACCAAGAAGGCCAAGGATGCAGTGGAGACTACTGTACCTACCAATCTGCCACTAGGTCCGTCGGCAGCCCCTATCCAAGAAGACTTGCACCCCCAGATGGCCATAGGGGTCGTGGAAGGAAGCCAGGAGGATGTAGCTCCTCAAGTGGCAAGGATGGAGCCATCCCAGGTCCCTACACCAGTTGCGTTGGCCTCCGCAGTGGACGGGGACTGGTTGACTCCACGTGGAAGGAGGAGTTCCCGCTCAGTTCGGGCACAAGCAACCAGGGCCTTCAACAGATTCAAGGTTCCCACCTACGGGTTTGTAAGGTATCTGGAAGGTCTCCCCCACCTCAAGTTCCGCTGCGAGTTCACTCTCAGGAACGAGGTTCTGGTCATTCCTCGGGACGAAGACTCTTACGAGGAGTTGAAGGGGCTGGTTGTGACCCACCCCAGCATGGTGGAACTGCTTGCTTCGGAGAAGGTGTACAAGGGGGTGCTTTTACACGTCCCTGTGCCCCTCCCACTGGACCCCGTTTTGGAAGTGCCCAATATTGTCAAGGCGGAGCGACTCACTGCAACGGTGAACAAGGTGCCGACGGACCAGGTGCTGATCCACCACAAAGGTCCACTTCCCACCCACCTGGATCTTGGGGTCTGGGGAAGATTCAAGACCCGACCATACCTGTCAGGCCCAGTACAATGCTTCAACTGCCAGGGGTTCAATCATATTGCAGCCACCTGCCAGCGAGAGAAGAAGTGTGGTGTGTGCAGCAAGGCACACGACTCGAAGGACTGCATTGCAATCCTCAAACATCCACCTGGCGAAGCCCTTCGGCCAGAGCCCAAGTGTGCCAACTGCTCAAAGAGGCACCATGCCTGGAACCGGAGCTGTCCTGTGATGGTGCAGCACTGGCAGCAGGTTCGTCATCGGAACGACCCGACAGCCCCGAAGCCACCCAGCCTTGGAACTGCCCAGCAACAGTCAGCATGGGCTCCAATCACGGTTCCCCGGATACCGCAGGAGGGCAATACCAGCGAGTTCCCAGCACTGGGCTCCCAGCGGTGGCATCAGAGAGCAGACACTGGTTTGCAGCAGCGCGGTCAACTGCGGCGTCAGATGGCAAGGTGGCCAAGAAGGCAGAATCATTGGGAAAAACAGCCACAGGCCAGGCACACTGCCCAACAGGTCCCAGCTGGGCACCAACATTCCTTGCCATACGGCCAGCAGGCCTCTTCCCAAGGACAGGCCCCTACTGTGAGCGGCCAGCGTCAGGCAGAGGTTCCCCGCCAGGGGACTTGGAAGCCCATGGCCACTCATGCCGGGCCCAGGGTGCACCCAGCTTATGCTGCTGCAGTGTCGACAGCCACCCAGACATACCCAGTGACCCAGCCCCGCCTCGACGGGTCGTCCAGCTCAATGCCTGCAGAGGTAATGGTCGAATCCTTTCCGGATCGACTGAAGAAAACCATCGGGGTCATCTCAGCACTCCTCTGTCGCCTGCTGCCGTCGGCAGAGGACAGGGGCGCCTGCAGGCAGCTCCTGTCATGGATGCTGGGCGTGGTCCTACTGGACAGGAAAGACTCAATGGAACTTCAAGCCATCATCCAGGAGTCCTTCCAGTCTGTGATGGAGGAGGCCCCGGAGTCGCCAACAACGGACGACGAGTCCCAGGCAGAGATGGAATCAGTGAGCCACCTCTGCGGCCCTTGAAGATCCTCCAGTGGAACATTTGTGGGCTGCAGCGGAAAATTCACTTAGTGATTGAAGCTGCAGTTCAGGATGAGGTTGATGTCTTCCTGTTTCAGGAGACACTCACCGATTTGTCACGTCAAATGCAGCCACGTATTCCGGGATTCTCTGCCTACCTTCAGCACCTGGAAGGGACTGGCAGGGGCACGGCGATCTACATCAGGACCACTATCCCTCATTCAATCTCCACTGACCCCATCAACTGTGGGGAGGGCTTAGAGGTTCAGGCTGTCACCCTACACCTGGCGGATGGACCTCTCGTGGTTTACAATATTTACAGAAGCTCTCGGTACACCCTTGACATCTCAGAGGTGGCAGCACTCGCCCCATGGGAGGCTCTTGTTGTGGCTGGGGATGTCAATGCCCACCACCCAATACTTTCTTCTGTCTCTCCTACCAACGCAGCTGGGAGGCACCTTGCGGCTGTGCTGGAGGAGGTCCCTGAGATCGCCCTCCTCAATAATGGTGAGCCAACCCATCACTATGGTGGCCGCTTGGATGTCACACTCATCTCTAGGCGGTTGCTCTCGTGCGCGAGATGGGAGGTCCACCCCCATCTCACCAGTGATCACTTTGCAGTGGTCACTACGCTGATGGTGCAGCGGTGCCCGCTCCCCACACCTACCCCCAGATGGAATCTAAAAAAGGCCGACTGGCAGTGCTTCCAGGTCATTGAGCGTTGGTGGGCGGAGTCTCCCCTTCCAGAAGACCCAGATGAGGCGGCTCAAAGCTTGCAGGTGGCCTTCACATGTGCAGCTGAGGCAGCAATACCTAAGATTACAGGCGGAGGGTCATATAAACGTGACTGGTGGTTTTACAATGAGGACATCAGGGAACAGAACCACCGCATCAATGTTGTACGCAAGATGCACAGGCGTAATCCCACGGTTGAGTCCATGCGTCTGCTCAGGGAAGTGGTGTGGCATGCACGCCATGTCTCACACAGGGTCCGGCAGGCTAAATGGTTCGAGTGGTGTGCCTCCTTCAGCTACTCCTCCACCTTATCTGAGATTTGGACCAAGTTACGATTGGCCACTGGGCAGCGTCGCAGTGTGGCTCGGTTGCACCCAGACCCCGCAACGGAGGCAGAGCGTCTGGTGGACCTATTCACCTCCAGAGCGGCCATGGCTCAACTGCCTCAGGATCTCCAGGACCTCCAAGCCACCCTCCTTCCTAGAAGGGTGATGGTGATCCAAGCAGCATGCCAGGCTGGGGATGTCACGGATGAAGACTTCACCGACCAGGAGCTCCAGGCAGCCTTCACATCTCATCGAGACACTGCTCCGGGGCATGATGGTATCACCTATGGCATGATCACTCGGTCTGGCCATTCTGGACATTCAGCTGTTCTGGGAGTCATCAACCAGACTTGGCGAGCTGGCAAACTCCCTGTCGTATGGAAGGAGGCTGACATCATACCGATTCCTAAGCCTGGGGATCCAGGCAGTGTGAGACCCATCTCCCTCACCAGTTGCATCTCGAAGGTGTCTGAAAGGATGGTGTTGGAGCGCCTGAGGTGGAACCTTGGCCCTCCTCGTAAACACCTCTATGGCTTCACCAGAGGAGTGGGCACTTTCGAAAGCCTTACCACTCTACTGACCGGCATTGGGTCGGACGCCCAAGCCCACATTGTTGTCTTTCTTGACCTCGAGAAAGCTTTTGAGCTAGCCAGTGCACCTGCCATCCTCTCACTCTTGGCCCGCAGGGGGATTAAAGGCAGGCTGCTTTCATGGCTTCGTTCCTATCTCCAGGACAGGCAGGCCCGGGTACGCTTCCAGGGGCATGCCTCTTCTCTCAAGACCCTGGACAACGGCACTCCACAGGGTGGGGTGCTTAGTCCCACCCTGTTCAATGTACTGATGCATCAGCTGGTGTGCCTGCCTTTCTCCAGAGGGACCATCCTCCTCAGCTATGCCGATGACCTGGCACTTGTCGTACCTAGGAAGCGCCGGCTTTTGCAGCGTGCCCAGGAGGACCTCGATCTGCTGGCTTCCACCTGCCGTCACTTGGGACTCAAGATATCTGCAGCAAAATCCAAAGCCATGATCCTTCGCACCAAGGTGCCCAGTCAGAGGCTGCGGGTCCTGGGCATCGACCTGGAGTGGGTTCACAGTTATAGGTACCTTGGCATCTACATTGACAGGCACCTCACCTTCCAGAAACATGTGCGCCACATTAAAGAGAGGGTTCTGCAGAGGGTCAGGGCATTGAGTGCCATGGCCATCCCTAGGGTTGGGGCCAGCCTCGAGGTCATGAGGTTGTTCTACATCCAGGCAATACGTTCCCTCGTTGACTATGGGGCACTTGCTCTGGTTCACGCCAGACCCACAAACATCAAATCCCTCTGTGTCATCCAGAACACAGCTGTACGGGCCATGCTGGGGGCTCCTAGGTGGGCCAATGCAGTGGCTCTGAACCTTGAGGTGCAGCTACAGCCTCTTGAAGACAGGATCCAACTGGTAGCTGCCAGGAGGATTGCAAAGTATCTCCGACTCCCAGGGGCTGACAAACTGATGAGAGATTTACGGGTCCGCCAGGGACAGGTCATTCCACTGCATCCCGGCCGCCGATGGATGTGGTCGGTAGCAGATGCCACACAGAAGCTCTTGCCCATGACATCGCTCCGGGCGGGAGGCTGCGACAGACTGGCAGCGAACTACACGGTGCCACCCCCTTGGGCACCAGAGCTGTTTGCGGTGAGCTGGACAACCCTACCAGACAGCAAGAGGCATTGCACCCGGGACATTCTGCACCACCTTGCCTCGGCTAGCATTGTGGGTGCGGAAGGCCCAGGGTGTGTGCCATATTACACTGATGGCTCCAGAGACCCAGTGGCAGGCCGCACAGCTGCTGGGATGTTCCACAGCAATCTGACAGCAGGTTGGCGCCTCCCAGACCATTGCACCATCCTCCAGGCCGAACTCTTTGCCATCCAACAAGCTCTGCGGCATGCTCTTGCAGACCATCAGCATCCCCCCATCATCCACGTTAATTCCAAGGCAACAATCCAAGCGCTTATGCACAGAGAGCCAAAGGACAACATACACTTAATCACATCCATCCGGGGTGACCTGCAGACTCTCATGGCCCAGGGTCGCAGGGCTACCATCAACTGGATCCCGAGCCATGCGGGTATTCCTGGCAATGATGCTGCAGATGAGGCTGCTAGGACTGCAACCCTCGAGGCGCAGCCACATGCTGCGATCTCCATCAGCCTCAGCCAGATTGCGCTGTTGGCTGCTGGTGCGGCGAGGCGCCCATTCCCTGACCCTGGGGAGTCACGGAGCCTCTGTTGGTATGTCAGGGCGACCCACAGGGTGCCCCCTCCAAGTCTTCGGACACAGTCCAGGGAACTGAGGGTGCATATCCACCGCCTACGCTTAGGGTATCCCACCACTGCGCGGATTGTTGAACGGGCACGAGAGGAGCTCTGTGCCCATTGTGACCGAATGGTTCCGCAGCCCTTGGTGCACTACCTGTTAGACTGCCCGGCTACGATGCCCCTTAGCCGTAGACACTTCCCAATGACCCCAGTAGGGCAGACCCGAGAGAATGAGGCAGCACATCTTGTGTACTTAGCTGTCAGGGACTTGGAAACCTTACTTCCAGTCCTTGCATGTCATCCGCCCCCCCCGCTGAAGTTGCTGCGAGGGCCTGCTTTGGGCCTCCATTGCACTGCACACCAGCCACTGTTAGTGCACACTAACGTTTGGTACGTCATCTGGCCATAGGGCCGGTGAGGTACCCCCCCCCCTTCCTGCTGAAGACCTGCCACACAGGTGCAAGTGACGATAAATGTCACTTCCCTACCCGGGGAGCCAATGCCGGGTCACCATAATGGAAGAGACCCGGGCCGGGATTACCGGCGAATCAAATAGAATAGAATAGAATAGAACAGAGTGACTTATTTCCATTGGGGTGTGAAAATCCTTCAATCTGTTCATTGTGATGAATGGTTTTGAAAACCGACAAGTTGAAGAATTGAGACACTTATGCAACACATGGGAATCCTTATTGAAGAAACGTTTCGCCACACAGTGGCTTCATCAGTCCAATACAAAGTAGAAATGGGTAAGGAGAGTAGAAGTATGAGGTAATCAGTCCCTCAACCTGGATTCGATGTGGACTGAACACATCGAATCCAGGTTGAGGGACTGATTACCTCATACTTCTACTCTCCTTACCCATTTCTACTTTGTATTGGACTGATGAAGCCACTTTGTGGCGAAACGTTTCTTCAATAAAGATTCCCATGTGTTGCATAAGTGTCTCAATTCTTCAATCTGTTCATTACTAATGGTGCAGTAACAAGAAATAGGTCATAACTTACTTCCGAATTAATCGATGAAACGCGTGCATAATTACTAGAAGAAAAAAATCTAGAAAATCGCGCTATTTTGGAGTCTTTTTATATGATATGAGTGATCTTATATAGTTACCCTGTGATATACAGTTTTCTCTAGTGGTAGTGACTCAGAGACCAGAGAGAATGTTATGCAGCAATATGAGTATTTATTATGCATCTATGTTATTTATCTTATGCCTAATATCATTTTGGAAAAATGTGATAGGTAGAAAAATTTTATTGTTAATAATAGCCCAATTATACAAGAGCTTACAGTGCCTTGATCGACTCCTGTGTGTGTCGTGGCGACTCATCACCTTTTTGAGACTCCTTCTAGTGGCCTCTCTATGTTTGTTATAGCTCCTTCCACTTTGTATCGATGCCAAATAGTGATTTTAATATTAGAAAGAATAATACAAAAAATAATAAAAAATTGGAAAATGGCTCTTAAAATTCACTTCGTTTTCAGACATACATTATGTGTTGTTTCATCACAAGAAATGTTGAAATAACTATAATAAGTTTTAGAAACATTTTTCAATAGAAGGTGTGACAGTTGGGGTAACAAATGCAGATGACTTAAAACAGTAAGATTTTGAAGATTTAGTATTCAAAGACCGAATCGTTACTCGAAAAAAGTCGAGCTCGTTCTGATGAGGCATAAGATTCATTGGGCCTCGGAGTACGATGGGATTCTTCAACCCTCTTCCTATCCTAAGTGTCCGAAATGCTTTGAGTTGCTTTAAGAGTTCAGGCTTTTTGTACTTGGGGCATTCGCAATTTAAAATGGCTTTACAATTAAGATAACATTTGACCTGAAATGTGCGTACGTCAGTTCCGAGTCCATTACTCCCACATTTTCCACAGCAAGAATCAGTAGTGCAAGTATTTTGACCATTCCCATACCGCTAACAACGGAAACAAAGCAAGGGGTAGAGTATAAATAATTTAACCTCAACATGGAGGCATTCAATATTACAGTAGGTAGTAAAGGATGCTTTTCCAAAAGTCGGACAAAAATTTGGCAATCCTCTTACGTACATCAGTAAAAAACTGTCATGTGACTTATTCCAAAGACTTCCTAAGATCGACACCATGCCTAACCCTTCTAGGGTAGGGTAGGTGCCTGAGCCCGAGCTTGTAGCTCACAAGACTGTCATTCCCATTAGCCCCCTTGGGGCGGGGATGGCAGACCAGAGAGGCCTAGCTTGTGGCTAGGCCTGGGGACAGTTGGTCCCAAATATGAGGAGGTACTTGTGCCTCCTCCCATGGGAGACTTAGGTCTCAGACACTCCCTAAAGAGGGAGCCAAGGCCGGGCCACCACTTGGAAAAGGCCCGGGCCCGGAGAATACCGGCGAATCTTTAATAATAATAATAATATAGACTTCCTAAATCCATTGATAATGATGCCCTCATCCATAGCCACTAGATCATTAGAGTAGTAACATTACATCGTAACAATGAAACTTCTTCAACTTCAGAAAGTCCCTGACTTAAGATGCAGTCTTAACGGTCACCAGATCACTACGTAACAAGTTCTCCACATATTCCACAGAGCTCACCATCAATAATCTTCTTAATCAAGAAGGGTTAAAAGGAGAGATTCACAAAACCAATTGCATGAATGGGAACAAATCAGGTACAGTCAAGACAAATATCAGCAAAGGTCAAAGAAGACTGAGAAGCACTTTCTTGGGCCATAGGCTCCCCAACCAACAGGGGATGCTCCATGGAGCATCCATGGGGTGGCTACCTCCCAATTTAAGGCTTTTCAATATGTAAGGGCAAATTCAGATGATTTCTCTCAAACGGACTCCTTGCAGTGTGACCCTCTAGAGTTTGTCAGCTCAGACTCACAGATGCTACTGTGCTCGGAGAAACATGCAACACAATTACATAGAAACTGCCACAGAGAATTTACGATGCAGTCGTAATGCATAGGCGTTCAATTTTGCTATTCTAATCCTTGGAAGCGTGTGTTATGATGTAAGTTGGTTGTGTACCCTTGGCTAGCTGGTTGGTTATTAGAACTGAAAGACTATTGACTACAGAAATTCAAATTCAAATTCAAAGTTTATTCTCTATAAGGATTACAATGCTGAGTTTACAGAATTTGGTTATTGTGTGGTTTACATGTAGTAAAATAATAATTACAGAGTGTACCACTAGAACGCCTAGCATGGCTAGGCATTTCGGGGTCATTAACACGCGGTAACCTTTCCATCTCCCCGGAAGAGACTGCATTAATACGTAAAATAGTTTACTCTGAGCATGTACACGCTGATATAAATAGACCCCTTAAGGTATATATATCTTGTGTTTGTGTCCTTAGTAAAGATTACTGGTTAATGTGGTTTAAAATCTATTGACTACACGAGAGGTTGCAACAAGAATACTTTAATCCATTAGAAAGGGATTAGAATAAACTCTGAGTATGTTTACTGTATAGCCCTTGTGGCTTAGCGCTTCTTTTTGATTATAATAATAATCTGAGTATGTTTACTCTGAGAGAAATAGATCTCCTAGGGTGTGCCATTGGATGGGTAATGGAGGTAATGGACTTAAAAACCTATCGACCACAAGAGAGTTATTAAGACTACAAGAATACCTTAATCCGTAAACAGGAAGTAAACTATCAGCGTATTGATGCTGATAGACATTCACCTTTCAGTGTATATATCCCATGTGTATCCTCGCCCTGTTGTCTCATCTTCATTTACCTGAATTTTCTTAAGTCACTAAGTTTGTCTTTATTGGATTATCCAATATATACCTCAATTATATATGCCTACAAATATTATGCAGGCATATGTGCATGCCTTCGTAATATATGTACCCTCAAATTCCATGACAAAATTTCTGTTTCTATTTGTGAACCATTTTTTCATGGTCCTTTACAAAATTTTCGTTGATTTACAGAAGATAAAATTGTATAAGAATCCCATTATACAATAACCGTTTTCTTTACCACAAAGCCACAGAAAATGAATTATTTTGGTTAAACAGTGACTTCTAAAATACTTGAAATGAAAATCATAATTTTAACATTCAGTCATAGAAACAATAACAAAAATAACGCGTTCAACCCTAGATGGTAGATAATACAGGATTTTCAAAAAAAACAAAAAATGTAATTTATTTTAGCTGGACTCAATTACCACTAAGTATACAAGGTTGATTAAACTGACTCACGAAATCGAAATACATAGCTCGATTGCCAGCAAATCATGGAACAGGTGGGATTTGAACCCAAGGTAGGTTAGTTTAAGGAGTTCACTTCTCATGGGTTCAAGGCCCAACCATTCTGTAATTCATTAAAGCTGAATATTACCAATATATCACTAGTTAAGAAAAACCTTAACTCTTAATGGTTGGATTAATGGAAACTTATATATATATATATATATATATATATATATATATATATATATATATATATATATATATATATATATATATATATATATATATATATATATATATATATATATATATATATATATATATATATATATATACATATATATATATATATATATATATATATATATATATATATATATATATATATATATATATATATATATATATATATATATATATATATATATATATACCACCCCCTATACATTTTATATTCTATGTGAACATTAGAGATTAAAGATCATGAATTTCCTCCAACTCATCTGAAACCGGACGAAAGCCAATTATGCAGCAAGCATTTCCCCTCTGGATGACGATGCTGAGGCGCTGGAACATGAAAGTGGCTGCTCTTGGGTCCCTGGTGGTGTCGATGAGTCTGGAACCCAATTCTTTAAGGAAACGTGTGGCATTTTTTCCCCATGATCCCAAGGTCTCTAATCCCACTTGGACAAATTGATACTGTTGGCTAATGTCCCTGTACTTGCTGATCTTGTACTCCTCCCTGTGGTCAGCAGGTCCTCCCTGTTGCCCAACACTGTGATGGATATAGGTGTCAGCCAGTGTGGACACACAGGTATAGTCGCATGCTAAGCGCTTGCCATTCTTCCAAGGATAGATGGTGATCCCATCGGGGCGGTTTGCTGGGTTGTGGGTATTGTTGGCTGCTAGTGATCGGGGCTCCCTCTCGGCTGGACATCCAGCTATAGCAATGGTTCTTTTTATGATGTTGTTGACCTCATTGTGTCCTGCATTCCAGCCCTTCTTTTGGAACAGTTAAGACCATGTAGACCGTATAGGTCTGCTTGCACTTCGCCGCAAATACACATATATTCTGTGTGAATTGGGGCAGCAAGGCGCAGAGCCACTGCAATACGGAGGGTCTTAGGGTCGAGTCGTGTTCCCATTGCTGATATGGGAACTGTTTGGAGGAAGTCCCCGGAGTGACGTGCGCTCACAGCCTGGAGACGGGCAGTATCCCTATCTGATGTTGAAGCCCTGAGCATGTTGGCAAGCACCTTTTCAGCGATCGGGCCATCCCAGCTTGACTGCGAGCCAGTGCTGCACTAGGGTTTGGTGCTGGAGCAGCAAGACTCTTAAATTCAGTGATGGCACTGGCATAGCTACGGTCCTGTATTCCTGCTGAGTCACTGAGGTTATCAGGAAGAATTTGTCTTAACAACTCTTTTGATGCTATGGAAGAGGATAGGTAAGCTGATAGAGCAATCTGGGAGGATCTGCGTACTCCTAGCCCCCCGAGCCTGACTGGGAGACGGCCGACTTGTTGATCCTCTACAAAAAAAATAAAAAAAAAAAAAAAAAAATATATATATATATATATATATATATATATATATATATATATATATATATATATATATATATATATATATATATATATATATATATATATATATATATATATATATATGTCGTGCCGAATATGTGAAACTGGTCAATTAGCAAGAACTCATTAAAAATTAAGTCCTTTCTAGAATTTTCTCTTATACGTTTTAAGATATATTTTTTTCATTAATGTTGATGTAAAAATTTATAATATTGCACCAAAAGAAACTTAGAAAACTTACCTAACCTTATTATAACAAGAACAATTTATTTTAGCCTAACAGAACTAAATATATTTTAGATTTGTTTACAATAATTTAATACTAAACATACACAGTGTAATATATTTTTTTCGTTAGGTTCAGAATGATTTTGGCGAAATTATTGCATACACAAATTTTCACTTGTCCTATATGGCAAGATGAGCGTTGCTATTTAAGCGAAGATCGCAAATTCTGCCTATTCGGCACGACATATGCATATATATATATATATATATATATATATATATATATATATATATATATATATATATATACAAATATATAAATATATATATATATATATATATATATATATATATATATATATATATATATATATATATATATATATATATATATATATATATATATATATATAAGTTGTAGGTTGGTAGACAGCAACCACCCAGGGAGGTACTACCGTCCTGCCAAGTGAGTGTAAAACGAAAGCCTGTAATTGTTTTACATGATGGTAGGATTGCTGATGCCTTTTGTCCGTCTCATGCATATGCAAGATTACAGGTACGTCTTGCTACTTCTACTTACACTTAGGTCACACTACACATATATGTACATGTTTATTTATACACGCTCATCTGAGTTTTCTTTCATTTTATCCTAATAGTTCTTGTTCTTTTTACTTTTCCTTTTATATCCATGGGGAAGTGGAATAAGAATCTTTCCCCTGTAAGCCATGCGTGTTGTAAAAGCCAATTAAAATGCCGCTATAATTACTAAAATAATTACTAAAATAATTACTAAAATAATTACTAAAAAGAATCAGAAGAAGAAAATTGTTAAAGTGGAATGTCTGAATGTGCTTGGATGTTGTGCGAATGGCAACAAAGAGGTGATTGTGGATGTTATGAATGAGAAGAAGCTGGATGTCCTGGCTTTAAGTGAAACAAAGTTGAAGGGGGTGGGAGAGTTTCAGTTGAGAGAAATAAATGGGATGAGGTCAGGGGTTTCAAATAGAGTTAGAGCTAAAGAAGGAGTAGCAATAATGTTGAGGGATAAGCTTTGGCAGGAAAATCGGGAGTATAAATGTATTAATTCAAGTATTATGTGGAGTAAAATGAAGGTTGGATGTGAAAAGTGGGTTATAGTAAGCGTATATGCACCTGGAGAAGAGAGAAGTGTAGAGGAGAGAGAGAGATTTTGGGAAATGTTGACTGAATGCGTGGGGAGTTTTGAACCAAGTGTGAGAGTACTTGTGGTTGGGGATTTCAATATTAAAGTGAGTATAAATGTTATGGAGGGAGTAGTAGGTAAATTTGGGGTGCCAGGGGTAAATGAAAATGGCGAGCCTTTAATTGAGCTATGTGTAGAAAGAGGTTTGGTAATAAATAATACATATTTTATGAAAAAGAGAATAAATAAATATACAAGGTATGATATAACACGTAATGAAAGTAGTTTGTTAGACTATGTATTGGTGGATAAAAGGTTGATGGGTAGGCTCCAGGATGTACACTTTTATAGAGGGGCAACTGATATATCGGATCATTATTTAGTTGTAGCTACAGTTAGAGTAAGAAGTAGATGGGACAGGAGGAAAATGGCAACAACAAATAAGAGAGAGGTGAAAGTGTATAAACTAAGGGAGGAAAAAATTCGGGTGAGATATAAGCAACTATTGGCAGAAAGGTGGGCTGGTGCAAGTATGAGTTAAAGAGGGGGGTTAAAGAGGGATAGAATAGGTTTAAAAATGCAATATTAGAATGTGGGGCAGAAGTTTGTGGTTATAGGAGGGTGGGTGTAGGAGGAAAGAGGAGTGATTGGTGGAATGATGAAGTAAAGGGTGTGATAAATGAGAAAAAGGAAGCTTATGAGAGGTTTTTACAAAACAGAAGTGTTTTAAGAAGATCAGAGTATATGGAGACCAAAATAAAGGTGAAGAGAGTCGTGAGAGAGTGCGAAAGGAGAGCAGATGATAGAGTGGGTAAGGCACTGTCAAGAATTTTTATGAAAATAAGAAAAGTTTTTGGAGTTAAACAAATGGATTTGTCCGTTAAAAACAGTGTAGGGAAATTAGTAGATGGGGAGAGGGACGTATTGGATAGATGGTGGAAATATTTTGAGAAACTTTTAAATGTTGACGAAGAGAGAGAGGTGGTAATTTCATGCATTGGCCAGGGAGGTATACCATCTTTCAGGAGTGAAGAAGAGCAAGATGTGAGTGTTGGAGAGGTGCGTGAGGCATTACGCAGAATAAAAAGGGGTAAAGCAGGAAAGTGACGGGATCATGACAGAAATGTTAGAAGCAGGGGCGGGGTATAGTGTTAGAGTGGTTGGTATTTTTGTTTAATAAATGTATGAAAGAGGGGAAGGTACCTAGGGATTGGCAGAGAGCATGTATAGTCCCTTTATGTGAAGGGAAGGGGAACAAAAGAGATTGTAAAAATTATAGAGGAATTAGTTTACTGAGTATACCAGGAAAAGTGTACGGTAGTGTTATTATTGAAAGAATTAGATGTAAGATAGGATGTAGGATTGTGGATGAGCAAGGACGTTTTAGAGTGGGTAGGAGATGTGTAGATCAAGTGTTTACTTTGAAGCATATATGTGAACAGTACTTAGATAAAAGTATGGAAGTTTTTATTGCATTTATGGATTTAGAAAAGGCATATGATAGAGTGGATAGGGAAACAATGTGGCAGATGTTGCAGGTATATGGAATAGGTGGTAAGTTACTAAATGTTGTAAAGAGATTTTATGAAGATAGTGAGGCACAGGTTAGGGTGTGTAGATGAGAGGGAGATTACTTCGCAGTAAAAGTAGGTCTTAGACAGGGATGTGTAACGTCACAATGGTTGTTTAATATAAATGCTAGGATGTTTGGGAGAGGGGTTGGATTAAATTATGGGGAATCAAATACAAAATGGTAATTGACGCAGTTACTTTTTGCTGATGATACTGTGCTTGTGGGAGATTTTTTAGAGACATTACAAAGGTTGGTGGACGAGTTTGGGAGAGTCTGAAAGGGTAGAAAGTTGAAACTGAACATAGAGAAGAGTAAGGTGATGAGGGTATCAAATGATTTAGTTAAAGAAAAAGTGGATATCAAATTGGAAAGAAGGAGTATGGAAGAAGTGAATGTTTTCAGATATTTGGAAGTTGACGTGTCAGCGGATGGGTTAATGAAGGACGAGGTTACTCATAGAATTGATGAAGGAAAAAAAAGGTGAGTGGTGCATTGAGGTATATGTGGATACAAAAAACGTTATCTATGGAGGCAAAGAAGGGAATGTATGAAGGTATAGTGGTGCCAACACTCTTATATGGGCGTGAAGCTTGGGTTGCAAATGCTGTAGCGAGAAGAAGGTTGGAGGCAGGGGAGATGTCCTGTCTAAGGGCAATGTGTGGTGTAAATATTATGCACAAAATTCGGAGTGTGGAAATTAGGAAAAGGTGTGGAGTTTATAAAAGTATTAGTCAGAGGGCTGAAGAGGGGTTGTTGGGGTGGTTTGGTGATTTAGAGAGAATGAATCAAAGTAGAATGACATGAAGAGCGTATGAACCTGTAAAGGAAGGCGGGGTAGGTGTCGTCCTCGAAAAGGTTGGAGAGAGGGGGAAAGGGAGGTTTTGTGAGCGAGGAGCTTGGACTTCCAGCAAGCGTGCATGAGCGTGTTCGATAGGAGTGAATGGAAACGAATGGTATCTGGGACATGACGAGCTGTTGGAGTGTAAGCAGGGTAATATTTAGTGAAGGGATTCAGGGAAACCGGTTATTTTCATATAGCCGGACTTGAGACCTGGAAATGGGAAGTACAATGCCTGTACTTTAAAGGAGGGATTTGGAATATTGCCAGTTTGGAGGGATATCTTGTGTAGATTTATGTGTGAGTGAGGTGAAAGTGTTGAATGATGATGAAAGTATTTTCTTTTTGTGGATTTTCTTTCTTTTTGGGTCACCCTGCCTCGGTGGGAGACGACCGACTTGTTATATATATATATATATATATATAGGCTTGAAGGGTATATATATATATATATATATATATATATATATGTCTTGCAATCAAGACCATGGTACCCGAATCGGACTGCCACAAATACACCTATATATATATGTGCCAAGGCTAGTTGGGAACAGCCAACAGAAAGTAGCATGACTCTCACTGCTCTATCCTTCCCTGACACACTGAAGCATCGTATATATTTTCCACTATTGGGTGCGATTGTTTGTAGTTGTTGGGGGGAGCAGGTCTGGTTTCTGAGCCCGTTAGATTATCCCAGATCATATATATATACCACCTCTAGAACTGTTATGGGGACCCTCATCCTCAGAGAAAAGAATAAACTTGCTTCAGGGAAAACTCAAGATTCTCCCTGAAGCTGTTTGAGAATTTTCTCCTACCACCCCTATATTATATATAATATATATATATATATATATATATATATATATATATATATATATATATATATATATATATATATATATATATATGTTTTATTCAAAGACAAAACACATTGACAAAACATTCACAAAAATATGATACAAAGCAAAACAACACAGGTAACTCAGAGCTACATCTCGAATACTTCGTCCAGCTCCCCGGCGGTGGGCCGCGTGCCCAGAATGCTGCAGGCATTTCCTCTCTTGATCGCAACACTGAGTCTCTGAAAGAGGAAGCTGGTCGCCCAGTGGTCCTTGGTTCCTATGATGAGCTTTTCACCTAGCTCTTTGAGGAACTTTAGAGCACACTTGCCCCATGCTCCAAGGGTCTCCGACCCTATTGGAATGAAGTTATAGCAAGGGGGAAGGTCTTCATATTTGCGGATCTTCTGAGTCTCCCTGTGGCTGGCAGCTCCACCCCCTTCCACTACGGAGTATGGCAAGTAGGTGTCTGCCAATGTGGCGGCACATGTGTAGTCCCAGGCAATCTGCTTTCCATCCTTCCACGGTAGCATAGTGGCTCCATCAGGACGCTTTAGACTTCCGTCAGACCTCTGCACTTGGGGTTCCCGTTGAGCTGGGCAACGGGCTGTAGCGAGGCTTCTCTTTATGATGTCATTGACCTCCTCATGCCTGGCATACTTCCCTTCTGCTGTGTGACACACGAGACCATGAAGTCCGAATTGATCAGCTGTCGCCCTGCCGCAAATACACCTATGTTCGGTGAGGATGGGGGCGGCTAGGCGAAGAGCAACACCAGTCCGAATGGCCTGTGGGTCTAGTCGAGTGCCCAAGGAGGAATTGGGAACAGCAAACAGGAAATCTCCTGAGTGTGGTGCCTTCACTGCCAGGAGACGAGCTTTGTCCTTTTCTGAGGCGTTGGAGAGCATTGTGTTGGCGATTTTTTCCATGATCGGTTTGTCCCAGTGGGACTGTTCGTGTTCTTTGGGAGGAGCTGGTCTACTGGAGGAATCTGTAAGGGTATCCCACCGAATCGCTGCTTCAGTAAACCTGGGGTCTTGAGCTCCTACCATGTCTCTCAAGCGTTCGGGAACAATCTTCTTGACTAATGCACTGGAAGCCAAACACGAAGACAGAAAAGCAGGTAAAGCAACATGCGTTGCTTTGCGCACCCCTATACCTCCCAGTCGTACTGGGAGGGTTGCCTGATCCCATTGCTGATCCTCTAGTGACAGGTTCAGTGCCTTCTTAAGGGTTGACCTCAGGTGTGCGTCATATTCGTCAAGTGTTGGGTTGTCAAAAGAGGGTGCACACCTGAGGAAGTAAGTGAGTCTTGGAATAGTAAGGCACCTTGTGAGGAGATACAGAGCATCATGGGCATCAAGATTGCTTATTCTCTCCTCCATTCTCATCAGGTCATTCAATTTGTCCTTGAGGACTGTGTCGATGGCCTGGTGACCCAGCGGTGCTCCCAAGAGGGTACTGTTGGACGGAGTGGTAGTAGAGACTTCTGGGAGAATTCTTCGCACAGGATTGATTATTTCCTTGTTTGCTGTGATGATTTCACACTTGGAGGGATTGAGGATGAGTCCCAAGTCTTCTCCCTGTGTTTTCACCTGTTGTGGGTCCCCTACCAGGGACTCTTCAGTACCTGCCAGAGTGCCATCATCCAGGTACCAGATGTTGAGCTCGCTGCGTAGGCTGGAAGTTAGTTCTCTTACTGCCAAGCAGAAGAGAAGTGGAGCGAGTGGGTCACCCTGCTGAACACCTTCTGATGAGAGAATTTCATGTTCTCCAAACAAAAGAATTGAGGGTTTGCTGTAGCCGGCTGAAATGAACGGAAAAAGACTGGGGAAGCGATCCCGAACAGCTGGCAAGACAGCATCTCTCTTTACCATATTAAAGGCATTTCTAAAATCAAGTTTGACTATGGCCTTGTCTTCTGGTAAGTCTCTGATGTAGGCCCTTGCCGCATGAGCTGCAGCTTCACTGCCTAGAGGGACCCCAAAGCCCAGTTGGTGTGGCTGGAGTAAACTGGCAGCTTCTAGGCGAATGTTTCTTACTGCTACTTTGGCAACGAGACGGCGAAGAGTGTTTCCAACCGCAATGGGTCTGATTCCCCCATCCTTCTTCTTCAAGGCACACAGTGAGGCTCCAAAAAAGAAAGGTTTAATTTCTTCTGGGATTCGCCCAGCCAGGCAGTTGTTGACGAAAGTTGTTAACTCGGTGAGAAGAAGTGATGCAGAAGCACCGAGTACTGGAGTTACCATCTCCTTGAGGTGCTGAGGTCGAATTCCCGTGTAACCTCCCGCAGATCCAGCAGGAAATGACACAATCGCCTTATAGACTTCCGATTCAGGCAAAATTAATTGTTCAGTGATGGAGTCTTCTTCAGGGTTGTTGTTGATGGCTATGGTGTCCCTGGTTGGATGCTTGTCTCTTAGTGCTTGATATGTATAGGAGCCTTTGAACCAAGTGAGAGAGTAATTGTGGTAGGGGACCTGAATGCTAAAGTAGGAGAAACTTTTAGAGAGGGTGTGGTAGGTAAGTTTGGGGTGCCAGGTGTAAATGATAATGGGAGCCCTTTGATTGAACTTTGTACAGAAAGGGGTTTAGTTATAGGTAATACATATTTTAAGAAAAAGAGGATAAATAAGTATACAAGATATGATGTAGGGCGAAATGACAGTAGTTTGTTGGATTATGTATTGGTAGATAAAAGACTGTTGAGTAGACTTCAGGATGTACATGTTTATAGAGGGGCCACAGATATATCAGATCACTTTCTAGTTGTAGCTACACTGAGAGTAAAAGGTAGATAGGATACAAGGAGAATAGAAGCATCAGGTAAGAGAGAGGTGAAGGTTTATAAACTAAAAGAGGAGGCAGTTAGGGAAAGACATAAACAGCTATTGGAGGATAGATGGGCTAATGAGAGCATAGGCAATGGGGT